>NC_062518.1:26400796-26550796 GCF_022655615.1 Tachysurus fulvidraco | reverse complement strand
AAGCTACAGCAGAACAGGAACACAGGCATGAACCCAACGTAAGCTTCAAGTTCTAAGCGTTAACACAGAAACACAGAAAGTTAGCCTGAACACAGTATTAAAATGATACATTTCCATGCCAATGATTTTCATTCATTCATTCATTCATTTTCCACCACTTATCCGAACTTCTCGGGTCACGGGGAGCCTGTGCCTATCTCAGGCGTCATCGGGCATTCACTCACACACTCACACACTACGGCCAATTTTCCAGAGATGCCAATCAACCTACCATGCATCTCTTTGGACCGGGGGAGGAAACCGGAGTACCCGGAGGAAACCCCCGAGGCACAGGGAGAACATGCAAACTCCACACACACAAGGGGGAGGCGGGAATCGAACCCCCAACCCTGGAGGTGTGAGGCGAACGTGCTAACCACTAAGCCACCGTGTCCCCCGCCAATGATTTTTACATTCTTAAAAAAAACTTTAAATAAAGTATATGTTCATTATTTTTTATTTCTCTAGCTAGAAGGCCAGTTTAGTCTCAAGGTCAGGTCTATGACTTTTAGCTTCTCTCACTGGACACAATCGTCACAGGCTCCAGTCTTTATCATTTTTATCTATTTTCTCCTCTCTGTGTTGTCCTGTTTTGTGCACATTAGCAGGCGGGCAGATCCTTCACACATTCCTCAGGCCCGTCAATGTGTGGTAAGAATTTACTACATGCAAATCAAGCCGAGATGCGCGAGGAGATGAGATATACATATTTAATGAGACAGAATGAAAGGTGGGAGAACCCATAGGCAGGAGGGGTGTTAGAGAGACCCCCTCACACACGCACACACATACACAAACACACACACACACACTTTCGTTTTGCTTGTTTTTATGGACTTATTCCTTACAAGCCACCAAATGTCACTGCTGTTGTTAATCCAAGTACAGCGAGCCTAATGAGGCTGTGATACACACACACAGACACACACACATGGGACAGAAAGAGGAGAAGAGGAAGAAAGAGCGTGAGCACCGGAATACTTTTGTGTGTATGAGTATGTGTGTGTGTTTGTGTTAGGAGAGAGAGTTAGGAGTGTATAGGGACTTATTGAGGACGAAACAGTGCTTGTGCTAGAAGTTCTCTCATGTGCCCCCGGGGAAGACATTGCGCACCGCTGTGTTTTTATCTATAGTCAGAGTGATTATAGAGATGTGCTGTTTAGCCATGCAGTCCACAGCTCTCTTAATGAAAGTCCCACACACTCACAAACACACAAGCAGACACACACACACACACACACACACACACACACACACTTAATGCTGGCATATTTAGCCCAGCAGGTTATTGCTTTAATCACAGATTGGATGCCACAATTCCCACAATACACACTATTCTCATTTCTCTTTTGCTCGCACTATGTATGTGTGTGTCAGTCACATAGAGAGCCAGTTTTACATATTGCCTCGTTATGAATGCTTGTTAGCCAATGGTCGGCGTGAATGACACAGAGGTAACAGATCACACAAACAATAATCATGCTTAAGATGAAGGGCTTCATTTTCACAAAGAAACCATGGCATGAAAACCACGGCCTTGAATATCTTCGATATCGTCATCTCCAGAGCCGTGCAAACGTAAAAAACGGCTGTGTTAAATAAAATGTTCCTCTCATACCCTTTAAGACCCGAGTTTGTGCAGCCATAGAAGGCCATTTCTAGATTTAATATAGATCTTTATTGGTAGAGATCACCTGCTAGCTGACAGAATTTACAGCAAATATATTTATTGATTCTCAGTTACTAGATTTTAGGTTATATATTTGGATGGTGAAAGCAAGTGTGTGTAATTTTACTTTAAATCCACAAAGAGCTACAAAATAGGGTTAAATCTTAAAAGTCATTTCACATCAACGGTTATAATGTAATCAGGAAGCTTCTGTTTTGTACACTGTTTAAATCTACACCAGCTATGAGCTTCTATGTATATTAAAAAATACTGGGATCATGCAGGTTTCACACAAAGACAGTGCATTACTTATGGACCAAAGCAGAGGAACTGAAAATAAACACAAAACACTGCCTTGTGATTGTTTTGGCAAAAAGATAAAAACCCAACTCATCTTTCTATCATTCTATCTTTTCTCGGGTCACGGGGAGCCTGTGGCGTCATTGGGTATCAAGGCAGGATACACCCTGGACGGAGTGCCAACCCATCGCAGGGTGCACACACACTCTCATTCACTCACACACACACACACACACACACACACACACACACACACACACACACACACACACACACACACACACACACACACACACACACACTACAGAAAATTTTCCAGAGATGCCAATCAACCTACCATGCATGTCTTTGGACCAGGGGAGGAAACCAGAGTACCTGGAGGAAACCCCCGAGGCACGGGGAGAACATGCAAACTCCACACACACACAAGGTGGAAGTGGAAATCAAACCCCCAACCCTGGACGTGTGAACCAAACGTGCTAACCACTAAGCCACCATGCCCCCCCCCCCTCATCTTTCTATCAGTCATAGTAAACTATTTCTGAATGAACACTGAAAATACCTTCATTATATTTAACAACTTTTACTTTACAACAATGTTTACCAAAATGCCTGAGATTTATTCCTGGTTTTAAAGCTTTGTCCTTTTTTATTTATGGAGAATTAGTAATGTTTTCCCTGTTTTCACACACATACTAAATCAGGAAATCTACTCTCAAATCTAAACACAGCAAAGTCGACTTAGGAATAGAGTATAGACAGAGATAATGATAGATGACTCACTGGCTGGTGAAGATTTCAGAGAGAAAAAAGGAACTACACTGGGCATAAAACCAACACAAGAAGCGTCCAATCAAACTGTATATGCTCATATATATATATATATATATATATATGTTGCTGTATATGCAAACAATTAATATTATTATTGGTATTTTTATTATTGTAAAAAAACAACAATAATAATAAGAATTAAATAACTACATAAACAAATAACACCTTGTCCTTTTTAGCTCTTAATTTTAGTTTGCTCGTTTTTAGTATTTATTTATTTTCAATATATATATATATATATATATATATATATATATATATATATATATATATATCTATATATATATGGACTAGTGTTAAATGTTAATATGACTTTTTATTAAATTCACAATACTGATATCTTCTGTCATATTTACTAATTGCTATACTCATATCAGCATACATAGTTTATTTTATTAAACCTTGTCATTACAACTGATTTGCTTTTAAAAAAATACATAAATAAAAAAGGAATTTACTTCATGCCAATATGGTGCAATCAAATGTTTTTAATAAATTAATAAAAACATTAATATGTCATTATTTATAAGGCAATACTTTGCAAACACTAGCATTTTTTTTTTCATTTTATTTAAATAAATCAGATCTGTGTTCTTCTCACAATCCAAATTCAGAAGTTAAGGTGCAAAACCTCAATGATAATTTATAATTTGAGTTATTCATTTATACATTTTTTACCCGATCCACTTTATCCTGGTCAGGGCACACATACACAAATGCATACAATTAGAAGTCCCTAATTTTGATTCCCTAATTCACCTTGCAGCTTTTGTGGGAGTTGAGAGGAAACTGAAGGAGAGAGTAGAACCTTGAGGAATCCCACATAAACATGGGTAGAACCAGGGATGCTGTAATGAATGATCATAACTTCTACTAGTACTCCTACTATAATGTAATAAATTCATGCTTACTGCTAGGTGCGTCATAGTTTTAAATCCAGAAGAAAATATAAAACAGGATTGATTGTTTATTATGTGTGTACAGTATTCGACAGAGGAAGTGTGCTTGATATTCTTTTAGCCTCACTGGCTGCTTGCTTTCCCAGTCAAGGTTTTTTTTACATTGTGGGATTCAGGTCTGTAATTGTAGGATCGAGGCAGTGTGTTGGTTTCGAGCGGTCTGTGACTAGTGTTGAGATGAGGAATGTCCGAACCTGCCGTAGGTTTAAATCACTAGAAAATTGCTTCTTGCAAGCATGATTGTGGAGGTAAATGAAAGTGTGTGTGTGTGTGTGTGTGTGTGTGTGTGTGTGTGTGTGTGTGTGTGTGTGTGTGTGTGTGTGTGTGTGTGTGTGTGTGTGTGTGTGTGTGTGTGTTTTCAGTTGCTGTTTGCTATATGTGTTCAACCAGGCCAAGTTGATTTGTCTGCTGAAAATGAGGTCTGTTTAATTTATTTATTTATTTGCATAAATTTATTGACCAATCATGCTGACTGGCTTTAAGCACAATATCTGAAACTGTTAACTGTCCTTCCAACATTTCGACTTTCAAATTGAATGATCAAAGTTGTAATATAGTCATGAATATTTCATTTGCCTCTCTGCGGTATGAGATGCGCTTAATGCTTCAGGAGGGTATGTGGCTATTAAGCGCATAGTGCATGATCAATAAAAGAACTTCGGTGGTGTGGAGCGTGAACATCCAAACCATGCCTAGTTCTTTTTTTTTTCTATAAATTATTGACTAGGCTACACATGCCACAAAATGATATATCATCTTGGATTATGCTAAAATATTACCAGAACCAACATAATGGGAATGAGGTGGCATCTCCATAAGGAAACAGGGGATCACGGGGCTGGAGTGTCCTGGCCCGGCCTCATCCTTCCCGTCCCCTGTGTCGCATGCTCACTCTGTCACTGTGCCGTTATTATGAAGAGTGAGCATAATGCATCGCCATGAATAGGATTGTCTGCCTGATTGTGATGTATAGTTTTTCATTACCACTCCCCAGCCCCTGCCATTAGGCATGTGGAAAATTCTATTTATCCCCTAATTTGTAAAAATCCCCTCCCTGTCTGATAGCAATCAGAGGGCTGTAATTGTCTGTGGGAGCAGTGACGGGCCGGGTTTGATGAAGAGCTATGGGCCTGCAGCCCCCTGTTAGACCTTTTCCACCATATGGATGTGAACTACTGAAATCATATACGCTTGCATGATGTACAGTAGTCTAGGCAAGGTGTATGAAATATCAACATATTGTATGTTCAGAATGGCACACGATTTACTTTTCACTACTTTTATTAGAATTATGAGCTCTATGCTGGTAGGGATATTGTGATTCAAATAAACGCATTATTTATCCTGCTCCATAAACAAAGTGCAAACATATTGCCATTATTCCAACTGTATATGACTGAAAACATGCCCTGGTCACTAGTCACTTCTGTACTTCCTGCTGTATCAGTGCTTCCCACAGTAGGAGCTGAAGATCTCCCATTTATCCCATTTGAGCATGTTCCATTCTCTACACCTACATCAACATCAATTAACAGGGCCCTTTTAATTAGCTGTTTGGTTTAATCAGTGTTTTTAGAGCAGAGAACAACAAACTATCTGGGACACATTTTGAAAGGCACTCCATAGTGCTCTAAAACACCTATGGCTGCTCTGCTGTTGGAAATGAATGATCTTTAGATCGGGTCATATCACAGCACCCATGACATGCACTTATCAGGGTTCATGAATTCATTACATCCTAGTAGAGGTAGGAATAGAAGTAATGATGCCTTCAAACAGCTCCATGACTCCTGGATCTTGCATGTCCATATGGACTTGGACTCTGGGTTCTACTGTTTCCTCCACCTTCCAAAAATCCCACTAGTTGAACTGTAGGATTCCGTGACTTTATGCTCCTTTATTCTTTGAAGTGTGTAAGGAATAAATCATGGGTTCTGCGGTAATATGAACAACAGCATGGAATTATATGACCCAGTTTACCACCCAAAGATAATTCTACTATGGTCAAATACCAATAGCAGCAAATCCAGTCTTGTTTTATTCTTCTTATACTACTGTACAGATGATATGTCAACAGTTACAATCTATTGCTAGATATATTATAAGAACATTATATTGTGCTATATAAGCAATTCTAGTAACATTTATCAATACAGACAAGATATTTCCACTTATTACTTGTATGACAGCAGCTATAAAGTGCAACTATTTCTCTCACCAGCCTCTCTATTTTCTCTTATTTTTGTAGTTAATAATAAAAATAAATAAATAAATAAATAAATAAATAAATAAATAAATAAACAAACAGTTTTGGAGTTCAATCTGGAAGGCTTTCTCTTTCTGACCCGTCTACAATGTTAAGTATTATGTTCCACCATTGTGCCAACACCAATCACTGACCGTTATTACCATCACTGATCTCCACTTTTCTTAATGATAAGTCACTGATCACCAAATGTACTTAATGACCAATAACTGGTCTCCACTGTGAGCAAGGTGGCTTAGTGGTTGGCACGTTTGCCTCACATCTCCAGGGTTGGGGGTTCGATTCCCGCCTCCGCCTTGTGTATGTGGAGTTTGCATGTTCTCCCCGTGCCTCGGGGGTTTCCTCCGGGTACTCCGGTTTCCTCCCCCAGTCCAAAGACATGCATGGTAGGTTGATTGGCATCTATGGAAAATTGTCCGTAGTGTGTGAGTGAATGAGAGTGTGTGTGTGACCTGCGATGGGTTGGCACTCCATCCAGGGTGTATCCTGCCTCGATGCCCGATGACACCTGAGATAGGCACAGGCTCCCCATGACCCGAGAAGTTCGGATAAGTGGTAGAAAATGAATGAATGAATGATCTCCACTGTCCCAAACAACCAATCATTGATCCCCACTTTTCCCAGTGACTAATTAATTACCATTGTCATAATGACTAATCACTTATCAACATCATTTATCCCACCTTTTTGTTCTTTGTTATTAGACTCTTTTATTGACTGTATACAAGTATTACATTACTAGTATTAGTTATTACATCCATAACCAACCTTCCATTTCTTCTTTATCTATTTTTCTAGCTACATATTACCACTGCTTTATTGTCTGTGTTCTTGATATAATTTATAGACTGTATATGTAAATGATACGTTATGAAAGGAATAAATGATGTTCTATTATTTTGTACTGTAGTAAAAGTCCACGGTATCTCCGATACGACATGAATAAAACAACAGAATTTAAAATTGGGTCTTTATTTAAAGTATTGCCTGGATCAGTCCATTGCAGTCTTACTCTTCTGTCTGTCTCTCGCTAGTACACTTTCAGAAGAAAGACAGGGCAGGTAAGGAATGGAGAAGAAAGGGAGGAGAGGGGTGTTTAAAGGTGTTCTGCCATGGCGAGGACAGGCCACAGAAATAAAGATGTGAGGACACAAAAAGAGGCACTGTGTTAATGAATGCAATTGGAGCACGTGATGACTTCATCCTGGTGGTGACCCCCCCATACACACACACGCACACACACACACTCCCCCTACCAACAACCTCCAGTTCAATTAAAGTGGGAGTACTGCGGGCTATCAGCGTGTCCGTCTCTGCAGGCTACACCTTGTAACACCAAATGTAAATCCTATAACTAATTCCCAGTGATAGAAGAGACGTACACAAAGCGAAAGCAAGAGGCATAGTTGCAATTTTGCCGTGTCCTTCATCTGCCTGTAATTCTTCTCATTTTGCACCCGCCTTCCTAATATATGCGGCTACATTTATTTTAGGCAAATTTAAGAATTTTGCATGTTAATCGGGTTATTCTAATTGATGATACACCATTATGCAGATCATAGTGAATTACTTCGTGATTGAGCACCCTTTCACCCCCACCCCTCCAAAAAAAAAAGAAAGAAAGAAAGAAAGAAAGAACAAGAAAAGCCTTTTCCTGAGCACACATACCACATTGGTCCATCTTTGTAGGGCTATTTAACAGGCTTTGTAATTTTACATTCAGCCCCCTTTTTTTTTTTTTAAGTAGACGTCTGTCTTGATAAACACTTTATGCATATCAGACTCCACTTGTGGCCTGGCACTGAGAATAATGCCTGTCTAATTGACTCATTTAGAGGCTTTTTGCCTACAGGAGGAGCTTGCATTAAATGTTTGATCGCCTTAATTTCCAAACACATCATTAGGTCCATCCCTGGCCTCTTAATATCAACTTTATGAGCCTGTTTTAAAAGTCTTTTCTCTCTCTCCCTCTCTCTCTTGTCCCTAGTAATAATTAAGTCAAACATTTCAAAATATGGTAATGCAGACCTGCTTGAATAAGGGTCTTCCATTTCCATAATTTTATTAGCACGTAAAGCACACTAATTGGCTGAGAGTGTGGGCCTTGCTGGGCAAAAAATACAGCAGTAATTAGGAGGAGAGTGGTCTAACAGGGGCATTGTGTAAATACACACCCCCGGCATTACAACATGCCTCTAAAGAGCCCATGTGGACATGATACAGTATGTGTGCCTCTTAGTTTCTATATGAGATTTCATATAATTATCATTATCATTATGGGAAGAACTGTATTGGAAGAAGGGGGGTAGGGGGAGCATTAAAACCATACAGTATAATCATAACATGCATTTGAATGTCACATTAGTAAAGGTAGCTGGGATTTCATTTAAACTTTACGTATTTTTACACACGTACTCTTCTTTTATTTACAGATATGTCATATACTTTTGTTGTGTATGAATAATTTCTACTGTCAAGCTGTAGTGTCTTCTGTGCATATGTGTGTGTGTGTGTGTGTGTGTGTGTGTGTGTGTGTGTGTGTGTGTGTGTGTGTGTGTGTGTGTGTGTGTGTGTGTGTGTGTGTGTGTGTGTGTGTGTGTGTGGGCATGCATGTGTGTGCACGTGTGTGGGTGTCTATATCCGTGTTTTCCGCAACAGCATGTTGTTGACATCCTGCCTGTGTTCTGCCTGAAGTATCCGTGCAGGACAGACATTCCTGACAGTTACTCAGTAAAAAAGAATTGTGCTTGGGTGTTTTTCTAACTGTAAATAATCTATGAAACTAAATAAAACTGCATATATGATATGATAAATATGTATAGCCTAAGCCAGTGGGGAAAAAAACATCTGTTATAAAATGTAGGTTTAAAAGTTCATGTTTTGTTTAGATAAGAAAATAAATTGCAATCCATTGTTATTATTATTATTATTATTACTGTATATAGGTGCCACATTTACTAACTTGTTTAACCTAGATATGATGATAAAAATTCATATAGATGTCTCCAAAATTATGGACTGACAGTTTTATGTCGAAATACGAGGCTTGCCATGATATCGAATATTTTTAATAAATCTATTAGCAAAAATCCCAAAATTGTGATGCAGGGGTTCATAGTTTCTTAGTGCAGGTTTAAATAAGCACACAAACACATACATACATGTTTGCATTTCTCAACAGCCAGAATTATGTGCAGAATTCAACATCACTGAAATATTCTGCTATATATTGTTTGAAACATATTACTAACAGAATCTATGATGCTTCCCTAAAGTCTGTGGCACAATACAAATAGCCCCCAAACTTTTTTCTTTTTCTTTTTTGGATACATTTGGAAAAAAGTGCAAGACTTAAATCTGTCACTAGTGGGCAGATTGCATTAACAAAGCATAATAGCCAATGCTTTTCAATTACTGTCTGATACAGAGTGGAGGGGGTTGATACAAATGAAAATCAGAGCACGCATTTTACTGTAACTTTTCATTTGCAGTGCTTGCATCTTAAGTGCTCATGAGCTTACCTATTGCTTCTTATTAAAGGGAGACGGCATCAGAAGCTTAGAAGGAGCTGATGAAGATAACATGGAGGAGAGAGAGAGTGCGAGAGAGAGAGAGAGAGAGAGAGAGAGAGAGAGAGAGAGAGAGAGAGAGAGAGAGAGAGAGAGAGAGAGAGAAAGAAACATGGTGTGCACCCGCGGCTCCAGCATCTGTAATTAACCTTGATGCTTAGTGCTGTTGTTGCCATTGATTTTCCTGTTTCACATGTGGGTGAAAATTGCACTTTAAGTTACCCTGAGTGTTTAAATTAATAATGAAACCACAAGAGTGCCCTCCCCTGACTTTCAATTAAAACGATCAAGCTTATCGGATCAGCAACGTGGAGAAGAGAAGAGAAGAGAAGAGAAGAGAAGAGAAGAGAAGAGAAGAGAAGAGAAGAGAAGAGAAGAGAAGAGAAGATCCATCTACTTGGACACAGTTGGCAAAAAAATAAATAATTCAGGAAGCTCACCATATAAAAAGCTTCAGTTTTTTTTTCAGAGGAAGCAGGTTTCAGTATACAAAGCTCATGTCTGATCAACTGCTCATCAACCAGATGCATCCTGGTCACTCTGCCCACTCACCCTGGTCCATGTTCCAGGCACACACACAAACATTCCCAACATCACTGCTCATCTGTAGCTACATACTGTATAGGATTGTCTTCAGCTCAGACTATACATACATACTTGCTAAGGTCATGCTCATAAAATTACCTCTAGATACCCTTAAACTGACCTCAGTAAACTTGTTTAGAGAGGGAATAAAATCAGCTGACCGCTGAATAGAACCACAGCTGGTGTGATGTACCATTATGCCTCCAGGGATGGTGAGCTCACTATCTGTCAAGTGAAAGCGGTCCTGTTAAATTGTCAGTCCAATGTCAGAGGGTGAAAGTGCAGTGAGGTGAGGCAAAGACCACGTAGGCAAAGACTTCCTCTTCCTGTGGACCAGCGTATGTGGAACCATGCCCACAAAAACAGCACATCGACAGCTCTGGAGGGGCAACAGGTGGGGACCAATTGTGCCAGGAGCCTGCGTCAGTCGCTGCATTGTGTGAGCAAGTCATTCAAAAGCAGGAGGATGTTTGCGAGCTAGAAAGCTGACACTGTTGTGCTGCTCTCTCTCCCCTCCGGTTCATTAAAAAGTTCCCTCACAGGAAATTCCCTCATAGTGAGCTAAGTGCACTTCCTCCTCATCTGCAATGAGGGATGGAAGCTGAAACAAAAAAAAAAAGTGATTCACAACACACAAATAAATGACAAACGATACAAATCAAGATATTTGAATCATTGCATGCTATAAATATTAATATAATAAGCATTTATACTATGAGAGAAAATCACAAGTATCCTGCACATGAACTAAGGTGTATCATATAGTAAAATTGATTCGATTTTATACATATGAGGACTTTTAACAATAGTTTGAAAAAAATAAGCTTTACTGAAATCTGGACGCAGATTTAAATCCAAAGGGAGCAAACCAGTGAGTGGCAAGAACAAACTCATGCAGACGAGCAAAAAAGTCAGGTAGGTAAATAACGACATATTTATGTTACATTTATAAGTACACCGGTGTTCAATGGAATGGAAATCCGTTCATCAGACTATTTGTCAGTATAAACAAATGAATTATTTTATGGACACAGGTCTGACAAAATTATTCAGGTGGATTTCACTGTGAGACATTTTTACCTCAGTTGGAATAAACTTACACATCATTTTAGTGGCTAAAGCTAAGGCTTTAGAATTTTATAACATACATTTGTGTGGCAAATTTTCAGAACTTTAGGAATACTGTATGTTGCCCCTAGTATGCTAGATAAATGTATGCTAGATAAAACAGAAACACTTATTTAAAAAAAAAACTAGAAGCTTATGGATCATTACTCACCACCGTGGAGTGTGACATGACTGGACACAACAAACTGGACACAAATTCTATTTTTTTAAATAGAGATACATACGTTATATTTATGAACTTAATATCTAGGAGCAATTTGGATTATTTCAATATGAAACAGCAACATAAGAGCATAATCAGCTTTAAGAGTAAAGACTCAGAACAGGCAGGCACCAGACAAGTTATTACACTTTCATAACTGTATACTATTCTGAGCTGAACAGTAGTGTTGAAAGGATGTTTTTAGCAGTTCCTAAATGCAAATATACAATATCCTGTTGAGATTTTTCACTGAAGAAAGAATGTTTTTGGGAAGTGCCCATCACATCAGGGTATGCATGTGGGACTATTTATAGCAGCAGAATGTTAACCCTTTAAACTCCTAGAACAGCGGATTCTGTTGTTCCAAACTCTGAGTCCATCAAGTTATAATAAATGAAGATGGACGACTACACTGAATAACATGCTGATGACACTGTATCTGGTAAATTTGTGCCAAAATCCAAAAGAAAATCACTGGCAGTCATTAGAATGGCTAAATATTTTGCATGAAATTAGATTGCCAATTCTTATATTCCCATTCTGTCACTTTCTGACCTAAGAAGTGATTTCAATATTTGTGACAGGAGACGTCAGGCTGATGAATGCCTGATTGCTTGGCATTTTTACTTATGGGTGAGTGACATCTTGTGGTGGTTAGCTTTAGCAATGAGCAGTTGCATCATGTGTGCACATCTGTGTGTGTGTGCCTGTGTGTCCACATCCACATCAGCTACCCTGTGGTTGCAAGACGATCAGCTACAGCCTAGCAAGGAGTTCAGTGTTTTCTTATGCAAGTTTTATATATATATATATATATATATATAGAGATAGATAGATAGATAGATAGATAGATAGATAGATAGATAGATAGATAGATAGATAGATAGATAGATAGATAGATAGATAGATAGATAGATAGATAGATAGATAGATAGATATCAGGTAACTTCACCCATGGCTTCATGTTAATTTCCTTTTTTAGAACAAGAACACAATAGTTTGGCTGCTCTATTTTTCTGATTAGAATGAAAGGTGGAAGTTTCTAAAGAAAACATATATATATATATATATATATATATATATATATATATATATATATATATATATATATATATATATATTGTGTATAACTGCTTGTTTAAACCGTTCACCATCATAGTGGGATATGGGGGAGAAATCTGACCACAACTTGAATAAAACTACCACAAATGAAAATATTTTTTTAATGCTGTGTCTTAGGATGTTTACATATATTTTACCTGTTTAAATCTTCTTTCTGAGTGATCCGAAAGATTTGATGAATTTTCTATAACAACATGGATTTCCACCTGCAAGGGTTATGTTTCTGTGCCAAACTGTTTCTAGTGTAACAACTTAATCAGGCAGTTTTATGGCAGACACACAACAAAAATAAAAATTAATACATTAAACGAATAAATAACTATGTGTAATAAATGAAACGGTGAAGATTTCTGTTAGGAGATGTGTATGATGTGTATTTTGTAGAAGGAGTATCCAACAGTAGCTTTGATATAGTAACTAAGTTACTATAAATCTAGCACAGGATGAAGGAGCTTGTGGTTTGTCTTCGAGAGAAAGAGAGAGAGAGAGAGACAGAGAAACAGAGAGACACAGAGAGAGAGGTGCGGGGATGTTTATAGCTGCTATAATCTAAATTCTTATGATATTCCAAGGCACTGGGAAATTTTCTGGTTCATTGCATTTACCTTTTCTTCATTGGCTGTTGATTCTTCCCAAGTAACTTAAAACTGATGAACAATACAGTCAAGGCAGTTAAGGCAGATGATCATCTGCTTGGTGTACCTGAGATTTAAACCTTCCTATGATTGACCAAAAATCTTTAAGCACTGAACCATTGACTACATCATTGGTTAGTTGCCCTTCAACAGCAAGTCCCATGGTGCTTTGTTTAGTACCTTTTAAGTCTCCTCTTATTCTAGGACAATAAATCTTAAGTAAAGAAATAAAATACTCGCTCATATGAAAACAATCCACAATAATGTGGCTTTTGAAATGGATCATATTCAGATAATCACATGGTCTGGTGTGTGTTATTCTTAATCTTATACCGCATCCGATGCCAGTTTGCCAGTGATTAACAAGTCATACATTTTAACAGTTTATTGTTAGAGCTCATGTTGTGGAGTGAGTTTCTGTTAGCATCGACATTAAGAGGCCATTCTGTCACCTGCATCTCCTTTTGTCTCTGTTTTCTATCTAAAAAATCCACTTTTCTTTTTTACTAAGAAACCAGAAAAGCTGTGTGTGTGTGTGTGTGTGTGTGTGTGTGTGTGTGTGTGTGTGTGTGTGTGTGTGTGTGTGTGTGTGTGTGTGTGTGTGTGTGTGTGTGTGTGTGTGTGTGTGTATGTGTGTGTGTGTTCTGAAGACTTTAATATGCTGGATAACTTTATAAAGCACTGTGACTGTTGCAGATAATGAGTCTCCTTACATAAATGTTAAATAATTGTCTGCTAAGAAAAAAAAACCTCAAGACTTCCACAAATGTATGTTTTTTTTCCAGTTACTATGGGAACGATACCTTATGTAAACAGGTACATATACATATAATATAAACTTATCGTTCCGAGCTTTGCAGTCATATGCAAAAATAACGCATACTTTCTGACTAATCACATTATTGTATAAGTGCCCTGTGGTATGAAGCTTACTATTCAGTTAAAACAAACAGTTCCAGAAATTAGGAATGTTCATTTGAATGCACTGATGCATCCTGGAGAGTTTTTAAGGGGTGGAAAACTCCAGCTTGTACTTAGCACAGTCTAATGAGTGTTAATTCTGTGAATTCCTAAGCAGCATTACAGCATTATAACTCCATAAAAACAAACAGTGTTCAGCACATCGGTTACTACTGAGGTAGCAACATCATCTTAATGTTAATCAGTTTGTGTTCATCAGCTACTAATTAAGAGTCTGCCTGGACAAAGTCAAGGAAGTGATTAGGACAGGAGCAGATGAGGAGTGAGGATGAAGTGAGTATGTCAGGGCAGTGAGAAGGTGAACAAAGACAGAGGGAGAAAGGAAGAGATAGAGAGACAGAGAGAAAGAGAGATGGAAGCAGGGGGAAGGGACACATTGTTTTCCTGGTCACTCCGCCTCCCTGCCATATGCACTGAGCACAAATATCATTCATTAACAGTAATCTGCCATTTTAACACTGATGTATCGTCTCTAAACGCACAGCCACTGGTTCATGTCCCTGGCTATAAAACACAGAGACACTTTAAATACGGACCTGCTGGGCCAGGGATGACTGGCTATCTGTCTCTCCCCCCTGCCTAGGATTTTCACCCCCCCTCTAGCAGCGCCCTGCTGAGATCAGGTGCCGTGCCATCGCACCACAAATGAACACATTTCCAGCGGCCAGAGCTTCTGATGGCTCTATGATTCCTGACAGGTCAACAGTAAGCGGCTCACGTGCGCGCTCACACACACACACACGCATGTCTGCACACACACAGAGAAAAAAAAGAGGGGCAGGGGTAGATGTACAGCTTGGTGCCTGCAAATACATTTCGACTTGTATAATGACACTACTAGAGCAATGACACTAATGACATGTTTTTATCCTGCAAAATTTGCAATGTCAGACCAGCGCATGTGAAAACATTTAGCTCCTCAGTCAAACCAGGCTCATGCTGAAGGGAGGTGGTACGAATCAGTGAATGACAGAAAACCCCTCGGTGCCAAGCGTACTTCCTATACTAACACAAAGCCATCCTCACCACCTGAAACTGCATAACCTAATCAGGTTAGCGTGCCGTTATTTCTGTGGGCAAACAAATATTTCTTCAATGCTGCACGTCGGGCTCTTCCCCATCAGGCTTGGCTATTAAAGAGATTGTGTTAGAGCCCAGGCAGCGTGAGGGACGGCTATGCGGCCACATTTATGTGCCAATGGGCCACAACATGGCATTCTAATAGCCAAAGTCATTTGGAAAGAGCCCAGGTAATTTGAGAATGGGCGCACTGAGCTGACCCTTCTGTCCTCTCATTTCAATGCGGCCATTTTGCTCGGGTGCAGGAAGGATCCGCCGCAGCTCAGGGGGTCGTTTGTCCTCATTAGAGTGCCTACGAGTGGGAGAACGGCACGTGCGGGTGTCCAACACAAGCTGATAACACAGCCTGGGAGCGGCGAGAATCAATCTGCTGTCAGTGTGATGAGAAAAGATGGCCTCTACAGACTAGAGAAAGAGTAGCTCTGTCTAAAACACATACTTTCTTACTAAATAGTATGGTGTAACAGAATGTGTCATAGAATTTCTTTGCTGTATTCGTGTGTACATAACGGTTAGTATTGTGTATATTCTTTTGGATGTAGCACAAAATAGATATTGAAATAATAATGTCCGTCATGATTTCATTATTACAGCGATATAAGGAAGAACTGAATGATTATGTTAGAAATCATTGGAAATATGATTTATCACTGTAGTACAGACAGGTTGTAGTGTTAATTAAAAATAGGGGACAAAATGAGGTGATACAGCATTCATCTTAACATCAAGTTGGAATTATTAGTCTTAGTTTAGTTTTTAGGAACAGGTGTGAATCATACACACACTTATACACAGCCACACACATGTCTTTATGCTCAGTGACAACCAGAATGTGGTGTTTTACAGTCCACGGTGTCGGCAGTGATAAGTCACACTGAACCACCTCAGACTCATCCCACGCTCAGGTTTTGTCCCCTGCAGCTGATGAACCAGCTTCAACACGCATTGAAATTTATGAAAATTGTGTTTCTAATATTCCTCCTGCCCGGCTGATAACGGCCTTATTAAATCAATTGGGGAAGATTACACTGGATAAAAAAATCAATGCCAGCCAGTAATTGCATATTACAAAGTTATTTTCTGCATTGATATTGATAATATGTATGTTTACATTTCATATGATTAAAATCAATGTTGTAAAGTGAGTTATGACATCTCCCCTTGATGAGGAGCATTTATGGAGCATGGCTAATAGGATTGTTGATGCTTTGCTTGGATTGCCATCATCTGTCTATATTGAGAAGACTTCCGGGGCCAGGAAAGCCTCTGTGTCTAATCTCTCTCTCTATCTCTCTCTATCTCTCTGTCTCTCTCTCTCTCTCTGTCTGTCTCTCTGTCTCTCTCCCTCTCTCTCTCTCTCTCTCTCTCTCTGTCTCTCTCATTTTGCAGTATTTTCTTTCTCAGTCATCTGTACAATATCTAATAACATCTTTCTCAACCTATTCAACTGTTTTTTGCTAAAGTATTACCGATGTAACTCCTTAAAATCCTTAGTTCAAAGATCTTAAATCGATGTTCAGGAACCACCTAAAATGATCGGGTTACTACAAACTGGTAAAACTGGTGTGTAAGTACAGGTATGAGAGCGAAGAATGTACAGCATGTCTGAACCCACCCAAGGATCCTTTGAGTTTTACGGGGATTTGTTTCTTTTTAGATGAATTTAAAGTTGGTTAACATTTTACATTAACAAAGTTTTCATTTATTCAATAATTTACATAGTAAACAAATCTACAAACCAAACCTCCGCAGAATATAATACCCAACAGTATATTGTAGTCATTACTTACAGCACAGAATTTGTATATTGAATCTTCTATTAGTGCGTCTCTTGTGTAAACCTGTCACCTAAATGAGATTGGGACGGTCAGGAGAACGGACGTCCCTCTCCTCATTTCTTTTCTTGTAAATAGCTGAGTCACTTTACACCCTGCTTTAGTCCTCCTGCTGCTCACTGTCTAAGATGCATTATCGAGATCTTTTGACGACGTGTTGCTATGTTTTCTGCATGTGCCACTCCTGCAGCTGTGTAGAATCAGATCTGCCTCTGGGAAACCGCTGTAGTCCAGCACACTTCATTGTCTACTACAACGCACACTCACTCACACACACCCAGACTGAAATAACATCAGTATTGCAACTTGTAAATATAATGCAGTAGACATGCACCGTTTTTCTAGAAATAATATTCTTTTAAGTATTCACCCACAATGCATTGTACTATGTTGAAAGTTACACACACACACACACACATTACAGCTAAGTGTATATTTATGATATATTTGATATTTTATTATGCCAGTTTTTCACTCTTTTTTAAAGGTAATAAAACAAAACATGTAATGTAACAATGCTGTACACAAATGCACGTACTGTCTTAAAATATCTGAATAAAAACACTTTCTCTGAACCCATATCTCGTTAAAGGACAAGCCTGCCATTAAGGTGAAATTCATAAGAATTATATTCAACTAGCCTATTCAACTATGCTGAAGCCCGAGTTGGACGTGAGGTAGGGGATCGGTGAGTCTTGTCTCCTCCTCCTCCTCTCTCCATGTCGCAGTCTGCCGTGAAGCTTTAACTTTGATTAAAAGTTTCTTCCCTGTAGGTGACTTACATCCTCTGCCAAGGTGAGAAGGAGTCAAGGAAAGCAATGGAGCTGATTGCTGAAAGAAAAGGAAAGGGGGAGAAAAAGGAAAAGTGGGCGCTTGAAGGACAGGCACACTTTGTGGGTTTGACGTGAACAGAAATCTTTCATGACTTTTGAGAAATTTATTTTCTGTTCATTATTTTAACATCCTTTTTTTTTTTTTTTTTTTTTTTTTTTTTTACCAAAACGTTTAACCAAAACGTCCTTGTGAATTATTCATCGCTGACAGAAATTTTTAATCTAGTTACTTGCTATTATATTGCTTTTATTCTGGTCTTTAATATAATGATCAGTTATATTTTTTCATTAAATGTATATTAATCATTCTTTAATATACACTTGAATTAAGCACATGCACATTTTTCGGAAACAGCAAAGGTAAGATCATCCCTTACCAGCAATAAAAGCAAAACATTTCTAAGCTGTAGGAAATCAAATTTTCTTTAAAAAAAAAACTGATTTTAAAAGATATTTATAGAAGAAATATTTAAAGATAAATATATTTTAGCATTTTGGTTATTTTCTAGGGCTGTTATGTTTTTCTGCCTTCGTAGCGACAATTAACAAATCTAACTGTGATGTTTAGCAATTACCAGTTTATCTATTGCTGTTAATATGTATTAAGGGAAGAAGAAAAGTGAAGAGAGACTAGAGAAAATAAAGGGAAGCAGGAGAGGAGGCAAGGAGACCCTCTGTTTCACTTAGTGTATGTCTTTGAGGCCGGCTCCCAGCTGAGCCCTGCTGTGACCGCGACTTTATCTGCGTTCAATCACGCTGGCGCTCGAGCAGGCCAGATCGTTGGCCACCCCAGGCTCGTGGACAGTGAAATATGGCCACAATTAGCCCTGGACACAGTTCAATGATGATAAAGAGCATTCGCACCTTTTAGACCATGATTAAAAGGCCTACCCACTCACTCACTGATAGAGAGAACTAATTTCCCATTATTATTATTATCATTACCAGTGCCTTGATTATAATGCACTCACCCATATTTCCTTGCACTCATCTCTCTCTCTCTCTCACACACACACACACCCACACACACACACATACACACACACACACACACACACACACACATACACACACTAAGCTACAGATAGACGCAGGGGCCTTCTTTATCATTTGCACATCAGTGACTGTGCATTGCTCCCCTGTCCGCCTCATTTATTTGGACTCCTTTCTCATGTATACCTTCGCTACTCCATCTTTATTCCTGACATTCAGTGTGCATGTGGGGCAGCCCATCTGCTTGTATAGAATATTACACAGCTCCATCAGTAACAGCCTTCTATGTCATCCCCATAGATATGACCTTCTACCACCAGTGAAGAGACCCACAATTACAGTCACCTCACCAAAAAAAGCACGCATTGGGGAGAGTCAGTCTTTACCCAAAAAGAGTTGATAAATGGAGGGGCCATAATGAAATGGAGACATCAAGAGAGAGAGAGAGAGAGAGAGAGAGAGAGAGAGAGAGAGAGAGAGAGAGAGAGAGAGAGAGAGAGAGAGAGAGAGAGAGAGAGAGAGAGAGAAGTAATCCAGTAGGACCTGTGCTGTCTTCATAGGGACAAAAAGGAACAGAGGAGAGAGAGAGAGAGAGAAAGAGAGGGAGGCATTGAAGAATAAGAAGGATCGGTTTTGGTCTGTGTTCCATCAAGGGAGAAATTACACATTTACTAAGGTTTTTTCTTAAGACGACGGCCCCCATAGATCAAACCACTGGATGTACGAGCCAATTTTCAACATGAAATATAGACACCAGGAATCAATTTCACCTGTGTTCTCCTCCCCCAAACCCCCCCACTTTCCACAGGCAGCCAGCCGCTGCTCTTTTAGCCCCAAGGATCAGGCCATGGTTTATGGCTTCCCCTTACACATATACTGTCCCATATACCTTTATGGCAAATGTCGAATGCATGGGCGATAAGTATATTAAATAGTCTTATTTAAATAAATCACAGCGCCTCAGTCTATAATTGAGTCGAGAATTCTATCTTATAGCACTGACATGTTTCAGGCCCTGGATATTCACTGATTTATTAGAAAAACTACAAAATGTTAAAATATGCAATATGCTGAGCACAGAAAATATGATATATTCATAATAAATTAAATATAAATTACTTAATCATCTCGAACCCAGTGTTTCCAGATCTATCGCTGCCTGACCAAGAAAAAATGGCTATGAAAAAGGATGAATGAATGAATGAATGAATGAATGAATGAATGAATGAATGAATGAATGAATGAATGGCTTTAATTGTGTCTTGTTTTTAGCATCTTTCAAATTGACTCAGTTCTGCCACTGATATCACCCAACTGTGCCTCTGATACTGAGACAACTGCAGCAAAGTGCTGAAAATCCGTGTGTTGGTTTATGCTTTTGGTACCATTACAGCACCAGGAAACTATGGTTCGGGTCTTCTGAAGACCAGGAAGTGTGCCACAAGAGCGCACACTAGAGTATTTTGTGAATTATAAACAACGAACAAAAGTTGATCGCTGATGTTCCAAACATAAACTACAGAAATTATCCCTGAAGATTCTACATACAAAACGAATAGTACAATAGGAATAACACAAACCAATGCCATGTTTAAGCTCTCTTCATGTTTAAGCATTGTGGCTTAGTGGTTAGCACATTCGCCTCACACCTCCAGGGTTGGGGGTTCAACTCCCATCTCCGCCTTGTGTGTGTGGAGTTTGCATGTTCTCCCCGTGCCTCGGGGGTTTCCTCCGGGTACTCCGGTTTCCTCCCCCAGTCCAAAGACATGCATGGTAGGTTGATTGGCATCTCTGGAAAGTTATCTGTAGTGTGTGAGTGTGTGAGTGAATGAGAGTGTGTGTGTGCCCGGCGATGGGTTGGCGCTCCGTCCAGGGTGTATCCTGCCTTGATGCCCGATGACACCTGAAATAGGCACAGGCTCCCCGTGACCCGAGAGTTCGGATAAGCGGTAGAAAATGAATGAATGAATAAATAAATAGACTTGCTTGCCCAAATTGTTGAATTTTATTCCTGTCACCTTATTGTAAATTATGCTCTTCATAACAATGTAAAATACATTATGCCCTACAGTATGTTGCACTTCTAGTAGTACGATGGGCATTAAGTGCATCCCAAATAGCACCCAATGTCTACTACATTGAGTATGAAAGCTCACAGAGCCATTGAGCCATTGTCTCTGTCAGAATGCCATTACTTCACATCCAGGAACAGGCAGGTTGGGCAAGTGTGGGAGGGGGCGTTGGCAATAAGTAGTGGGAGGATCTTCATGTAAAATTCACTTAGGTGCCATATTTTTCCTCCTGGACAAGATTAATTGTATTATAACTCGTTTCGGGGAAGAATAATGGTGCGGCCGTGACGCAGCTCAAACACTCGGCTCATGGGTATTTCTTAATCCAGCCGACAGAATTGAGGTTAAGAGGGGATCTCCTGGAGGTTATCTGGTTCCCTTTACAAGAGTGAGACGAGATTGATGGGCTAAAGAGACTGCAATGCAACAGCCATATTCATATGGTAATGCCCCCATTGTGGCAGCCAGCGCTGGGTTTTCTTAATCTCGGCTGTAGGGAAATTGAGCAGAGCACTTTATCACAGGCCAAGATGCTGCTTCAAGAGACACTCTCTGAATTAGATACATTTTTCCCCCCACAGACAGATTATTTCCTTGGAAAAAAAACGGTATCTCAATCTGAAATTATTTTACCTGCTATTTCCATATCTACACTGTAAGCATCAGTTTCAGGATTCAAAGAATAGGCTAATCTTACAAAGCCATGAACAGACACGCTGGTGGTCTGATAGAAATCAATAACAAAGCCTGTAACAGATGAGGGTTACAATTGTTGCCTTTATTCTACAGTCTCCTTTGCAATTCCTTTAAATAAAATATCAATGTGATTCTCCCAGAGGCGTATTTGCAGACATATCTCTCCGTTCATTTGTTGCGTGAGATGTAAACCTGAGGCTATACATGTTATCAGACTTGATCAACACCACGGATATGCCTCTTACTATTCTCAAGAGGCAAACGTATTCATCTACATGATGTATATTGAAGTGAATATTTCAAATGACAGTGAAAAAAAAAATCGCTCGGACTAGTAATGCTAAGACAGGAAGTCTGAGATAATAATGTCAATAATGAGTCACAGGAGAGGATGTGTCCCTAAAAGAATCATCCCCGTTGCATCGATTCTAAGATGTCATCGACATCCAATGAGGTAGTGGAGGTACTGAACTGCGATGTTGATTGCAAGCAGCAAACCTTAGGCTTGATCATAGTGACATGGAAAGTGAAGCTAAAGATATGTCATTTCACTGAACCCACTTCCATCAATGTTGTGTATTTTCACTGGGAGCCCGGAGCCTATCCCAAGGGACTCGGGGTACAAGGTGGGGCGCACCCTGAATGGATTGTCAAACCATCACAGAACACAATCACACACACACACACACACACAAATAAAAAAAATTAGAGATGCCTATAAGCCTAAAAGGCATGACTTTGACCATGAGAGGAAATCAGGGTACCTGGAGGAAATCTTAACCTACCTGTATTAGACAGAGAATCCTCCCCTCCTGTCAGACTGATATTGCTTTAAAGTGATGCTTCTTGACATTTGACTGCATGACTTGGGAGCCGGTCCTCATTGCAAGATAATATCCTCAGTTCATTGAGAGATGAAGCTATGATCAGTATAAAACGGGATGCTGATACTGGATCAAAAATAAATCAGTCTGAAAGTTTAACCTTTCTCTGCTAGTGTGAAGGACAAGACCAAATATACCTCCCGTTCCATAAGTAATGATACACACCAATCAGTGTGATTAGGATCGATGGATAATTCATGTTCCTCAGTATGTTCCTCTAAATGTGCTGTTTACTTTTATCTAAAGCTGGACATACAGTACGTGAGAATGAAGGTGTAGCTCCTTCAGCTTTTTTTTTCTGTTAACGAAGCTGGTAGCCATGTTAAGAATGGTGGAAAGGTTAAAGCTTGTTGTTTAGCTTCATTCATAAATGTAAACATTTTCATAACATTAAATAGACTGGTGTCCTGTTCATGTGTGTTCCATCCTTCCTTCCAGTCCTGCTGACGATTAAGTACTGAGAAAGAATGAAAGAATGAATGAATGAATTGTTCCCAGTTATTCAATGTTGTCCATCATTAGAGCCACAATGCACAAGATCTTGAGATCGGAATGGGAAAATAAAACTGTTTGTGTGCAAGCTAGAATGTATCGTGCAAAATCAATCAATCTAGCAACCTAAAACTGTTTTTATTTGTCCTTTAAATATTTTATGTACAACGCATCAACAGTGTGATTCAGTTTCACAGATCATGAAATAACACTAGAACCGTTATCCATTCAAAGACCTTTGCTTAACAGAGAGTACTGTTCAGGCTTAGAGCTTTTCCATTTCCAAAAAAACCCTGACCATTGGACCTGGATTGTCTGACAGAGCCAGAGAACATGTGCATCCAGCTCCTGGGTGAGATTCTCAATCACTGAAGTGAGTTGTGGCATTTTCAGGTGCTGTTGAAGACCTTGTTACAGTTAGTGCTGATTACATCCTCGAACATGACCACTAGGGTAGATGAAGAAGGATTGTTCTTGGCTGTATCTGTTGTTTTTTTTTCTAGGTCCAACATGGGTGTGAAGACAAACACATAAGGGCAATCAGTTCTCACAGAAACACAACCAGGAAGGTAAATAGGAGGCTTACTTTAGGCTTACAACTATTACAGTAACAAGGCAGTTGATTAAACCGAAGGATTTATAGACACATTCTGTAATTTATTAGAAATTATACATGTGTAAAATACAATAAGTGGAAAAATGGCATTTTGTTCATCTCTATCAAATCTGCATGAACAAACTAGAGCATTTTTGCTCCAGTATCAGCATCTGGGCTGGGTGGCTCAGAAGGGAGAATCTGCTTATGCTGGCTGTGGTGTTTCCACTGCATTTGATTAAGTTGGGAACAGGGTTTTCTCGACTGCCAGTCACTCTTTGAGCATCCATTGAATTTTTGTATTCTAGTGCTTGTGCGTGCATTTTTCTCCATATCGTGTGCACACTTGCTGAGCCCTAATCAATAGGCATATTAATCATCTGGGAGAAAAAAAATGTGACAAACCAATTATTAAACTGCCCTGTCAAGTCCAATACAGTAATGAATTTACTAAAAATGGTCTTAACTTCATCCATTCATTAAGTGCTGATGGGTGGCAGACTTCACAATGTCACCGGATTTTCTCCGGTATTGACGCCAGCACTGGCAGCTAATTTACAAGCCTGCCTTTCGTGCTCAGCTCCAGCCTGCCCTAATAAAATGGAGCTTGATAATCGTTAAGGGGCTTGTCGGACAGCAGGCACAGCTCTGTCTGCCAGTGCCCAACCTCCTCTGCACAAGTCAAACTCTACAGACAACCAACCAAACCCTTACGAAATTTATGTTCGTGTTGGAAAGTGTGGTGTGCAAATATGACTCATTTTGTGTGTGTCAGTGAGAGAGAGAGAGAGAGAGAGAGAGAGAGAGAGAGAGAGAGAGAGAGAGCAGGATGAAGGAGGAGGTGTACAGCGAGTGTCCGCGCTGTCATATATAAGTGTGCTTTTGCATACAACTGCACAACATCTACACAACCATTCACAAAACATTTCACAAACACACACACAAAAAAAAAAAAGGATCTTGACCACCGGATGGCGCTTCCTTTGCCTGCTCCTTTAACTTACTGCTATGTCTTCATCAGCTTTTATTGATGACTGTTTTATGCCCCACTAAACCTACTATTGACTAGAGAGAGATCAAAGACGGATGATGCATCGAGAAATCATTTAGTGGGACAACCTCACTGTAGTAACTGCAATTAATGATCACTCCATGAGCTGACGAGCTCCCAATTTGTGTCGAGAGCTCCTGGAGGAAAAGCAAAGCTCTCTGTTCGTTCCTTTTGCACCGGTTTTAATTTCCGTCCAACATGACAGGCCAAAGAGTGGTCTCTATACATCACTGCCTAACAGCTCAGGATGCTCAGGCTAAGATCATGTACTATTTATACACTTACTGTTGTGAAGTGGTGAACCTTGCTTCAACCCCCAACCCTAAATTTGCATACAAATGAAGTTCTAAATGGGCTCAATGACATAATTGACTTGCAATTAGAAATATTCCAGAGCTGGTCACTTTGCAGTGGACATAGCAAGAGCAAAATGAGGGGAAAAAGGCCTGTTTAGCATATTAATGAAGCTCATTAACTGCCACTTCACTGGGCTGACAAGAGAACTTATATATGCGACGGCCCTGCGGCTTAATTTGAAACGCGATTTCCCCACACTAATTGTTTTTGAGCGCTTTTTGTCCCTTTTTGATGGCTATGGAAACAGAGGCATTCTGTGGTATGTTTAGACAAAATTGTGAGCAACATCTTGTCTAATACACAGGCTGTCTCTAATTCAGTGCAGCACAAAACAAGAGACGAGTCGGGGACACACACAGACACACACACATACACAGTGTAAACCGTGGCATCTATACAACCTCTATTTTGTCATAATAAAAGGCTTCAGACAAAACAGCCAAGACGTCTAATGACTATGCATAACGTTTATATATAACCCCGGATCATATTGGACCGAGCAGCCGTGCTGAAGCCATGTTCTCCCACGGCTGAAGTGCCACCATTCTGGAGGACTGCAGGAAGGCGTGGGACCAAGTGCACACTTCAGCCTGTCAATGACAGGCCAGTGCAGCTCCCCACTGCCTGTGAGGCTGAGGAATGAAGCCCAGCTCTTTTGTTTGCAGGGTGCCTAATTATCTGCTGGTGCAGTCTCCTCTCGGTGTTTGTGGCCAGGTTTGTGTCTGTATGTGTAGATGTGTGTATGTGTGTGTGTGTATGTGTGTGTGTGTAGGGGCCGGTGTTATCATGCAGACAGGTTTCGCACCCCCACATTGTAAACACGGGCCCCAGTCGCTTCCCCCGGCTTGTTAACATCATCTGCGTCACTCAGCTCACCGTTACTGTCAGAGCCTGGCTGCGCTTGCCGCAATCAGCATTAACCATGTCAGCCTCCTAATGGGCCCGCCATAAAACTGGCTGACAGGCCAGCCAGCGTCGAGCTGCGCCTAAGACAAACTGCCTTCCTCTGCCCGCGCCTCCCACCCACACACACTCACTAACACATACACATTTATACATACCGCAGATACATGCACACATAGACAACTTGCACTCCAGTTAGCTAAAACACACACATACACACACAGTGTCCTATCACTTCCTGGGCCAGCAGAGCTGCTTGCAGAATGGAATTATGATAACAATAACAGGGCCAACCAGATCCATTCTCCTGTCAACAAGTGGAAAACAACCGCTTGGCAATACTGCACTTTCTAAGCTGCCTTCTCCCCCCCCCCCCCACCTCGTTTAGTGACCCTAACCGGGTATGTGGCTGCTTTCCGGAAAACATTACTCCATCAAATCAATAATGCTCTAGCCAAGGTGGCTTTTTAAACTAACTTAATGCCATGCTTGCAGTCATTTTTCTCCAAACCATCAATTCGGCTGTAGTTATTTTCTCAGACTGAAGCTTGTATCTGAATCGCTATTGATTGTTTCTTTCACAATATAGAGTTACATTCAGAAGGAAAGAAAGCAAATTTTTAAATGGAATTTAAAAATGGATTAGAATTTCAACCTTCACAAAAAAACTGGTCTAAACGACGTGCAATCGATTTGCAGTATGTATTTCAAAAGAACAGTTACCTTTTAATTTTTTCATCAATAAATTAATGTAGTTAATTAATAAAGTAATTAATAAATAAGACATTTAACTGTAGCATTTCACAATTATACCAATCCTGTCCAGTGAAATCCTTTTGATTAAAATATCCGACTCCATTTGTATTTGTGTAGCACCTTTAACAGACATTATTGCAAAGCAGCTTTACAGGAATATTACACTTCAGAACAAAACATGTTAAAGTTGAAATTTATATCCATCGCTAATGAGGAAACATTTTTTGAGGGCTAATTTATTTTGTTCTAAAACTGGCCAGTAATAGATATATAGGTAAAAATAATAAAACCATTGTCTATGTGCACTTTACGCTGTAAGCTGCTCAGTAACAATAAAGTTAAATCTAGTGTCATCTAAATTCAAATTTGTCACATACACAACACTAAACTAACCCGATGAATGTTTTTTAACTTTCTGTGTCATATAGAATAGAATTAATAAGAATAAGAATACACAAAAAATATAAATATACAAAAAGTTGAATACTAAAATACATGGAAATGGCAAAAAAAAAAAGGTATATGGTAAAAGATATATAGATATATGTATATATAAATTACGATCAGTGGAAGAACAGTCTGACTATTGAATACAGTGTAGATGTATGCAATTATAGTGCAAAAGTCCAGATGGAGAGCCTGAATGGCCTGCGGGAAGAAGCTCCTACTCATTCTCTGTGGTAAACATGATATTGTTGTATTGGGCAAAATTGTTTAAACACAACAGCTTTTTAAATCACATTCACTCACTCACTATCACAAAGATGAGATTTTATTGCCATTCACATTCATGAAGCTATACAAGAAATTACAAAAAATAAGATATTATGTCTTAAAACTTATCTGCTGGTGCAGTCTCATCTCTGAGAGACAAATTTGTGGCTAGGTTTGTGTCTGTATGTGTACCGCTTAGTATCCTTGAGCGTGGAATTTTCAGCAGATCAGTCGGGTGGTTTTTTTTGTACAGTATCAGCAATCAGGATATAAAAAAGGGAGAGAAAGAGAGAGATGGTTGTAAAGTTGCATGAGCACATCAGACGCTGGCCTTTGTTCAGACGGCTCTCGGGGCACAGAGGCTAACTACCTCATAGCTCACGGCCAATAGTTTCTTTTTGGGCTGCTGCTCAGAGACGAAGGCTCTCCAGGTAGACTAAAACGGCCATGGCGGAGAATGTGCTTGACCTTTCCCTCCCTGCTCTAATCTGATTGTGCCTTCTTTATGTAATCAGCCGCTAAAGGTCACTGCGCTATTTAACATAGGACCCCTTTAGCTATGGAATTTGCCTTGCAGTAAATTACCTTTATTATGTTTTACTCGCATGTTGCCCATACAAAAGCGCTACTTAACTCCTTGGGTGTCTTACAAGCGATAACATTAATGGAGAATGGCTAACCTGAGAGTCTCAGCATGAGCTAAATCAAGTGATGGATTGGAAACTGACCGAAGTGATGAAGCTGTCATCTGAGAAATGACGGTTGATGAATCAAGCGCCTTGGAATGTGATTGTGTGTGTGTGTGTGTGTGTGTGTGTGTGTGTGTGTGTGTGTGTGTGTGTGTGTGTGTGTGTGTGTGTGTGTGTGTGTGTATACTGTAATGTATGGCAGTATATTTGAAAGAGTCATGTACATCTCAGTGCTGGAACTGAAAGAAAGTGTGGATATGGGGGGCATTTATCATTGTGCAAAGGGCAAATATCAAAGAATAGCATTCTCAGAGAGAGAAAGTAATAAAATGTCACACTCTGCAAGGCACTTATTATCCGTATGCTTGAAAAACTTTTCAGTTAAAAAAAGTTAGACATGACCTCTCTTCTAGTATATTATATAAGTAGTAAACAATTTAGTAGGAAACATCCTGAAGTGTTTTACTCCTCTTTTACCGCATAAATCTGTCAATTGCCTTTCTTATTAAATAAACAACAATAGCATAGCTTTTCATTTCTTTACAGTGGAACATCCAGGAACAAGCTAGTTTCACTGACCTTACATAAGCTGTAAACCACTCGTATTTTAGAAATTAAAATTATGTCATAACAAAGAAGACTGTGTATGAAAAATCAACATTAGGGCTTTATCCACGGACACTCTAGACTACTTTCAATAATGTTTAAAAAAAAGTCTCTTCACAGGAAACTTCTTAAACCGTATTAGGTCCAAAAAAAAAAAACTAAACTAACTAAAAAAAAAACAAACTAATATTGAGCCTTTGAATTAAATGAATAGGGAAAGTTTGTCAGAATGTATTAAAATGAAATAAAACAGCTATAACATCACATGATCTTTTCATTCTTTTTGAAATACGATTTTAATAAATGAAATAAACATATGACAAGCTATGGATGTTAAAAAGCTGCTTGACTTTTCTTGTCCTTCAGGATTTTCCTAAGTTTGCACAGTGATTTCATCCACATCCTGGCCTCAAACTACACGCTGAAACAGGGAGACTCTTTAACCCGCACACTATAATCCACCAGTTCTGAAAAACGTCCAAATGAGATCATTCATGTCTGTTTGCTCTAAATGGAAAAGCATCATTTTCTAATCGAATCATATTTCACCCAGACTAAAAGCTTCCTCAGGAACAATTAAAGATAACAAATGAACATTGCCTTATTCGAAAGGACCCGCCTGCATATGCACCCATAACTCTGGTTCGATTGTAAAACTGCCTATTTGCGAATGTGCTGCTAAGTTTAATATAATGTTGCTGTCCTTTTCATTAATCAACTGCTAATGAGATTGAAGTCTTACCACTGATCAGAGTTCTGCTTACTCAGATTGGAAAAACTCAATGGCTTAGACGTTTCTTTCATTTTAAAATGCCTGGAACGAGATTTACAAAAGAAAGGCGACGACATTATATTCCACACCAAAAAAAGGGGTCGTTTTAACACTACATTACTATATTACCTTTTTTTTTTCACTTCATATGACAGAATTTACAGTATGGGGTGCTAAATTGAAATAAATAAAAAAATAAATTTAAAAAATGCAGCCATATTATTGGCAAAATTTATATGTACGCAAACCTTTAAAATCTTTAAGAAAATGCTTGACTACAGCTTCTAAAAAAATAACTCTAAATACACATTTTACTGTATGAGTTTAATATATTTTTTTTAAAAACAAATTATTGTCATTTAACCTTAAACAATGGAAAAATGAACTAAAATAGCAGTGAAACTCCAGTAAAACAAGCCCTCTGGTGCTTCCCGTTGCTTAATTCCTTTTACTAAATCTAATTAAAGCAGGAAAACAAGGCTGAGATAATGTTCAGTGGTACAAATTAACCTTAAAATAATAATGTGCCTCATTCTGTGTGCTTCATCTCCTCTTGAAGTGTTTTCCCCCCGACACTCTCTTTAGGCTAAATCAGTTGCACATAAGTTCCCCAGCACACTTCTATGCGATCAGGCGTGGAACAGCAGTAGTAATAAAGGGAAAAGAAACAGCTAAATATGGGTTCTAACCTGCAGCTCTGGGGTTAGCTGACCCCATTTCTCAGTGGCATTATCCCACACCACTCTAAAGCACGGCTACTGGAGTGAAAGACAAGCAGTGCTGTAGGGCAGACTGGCATCTCAGATGGCTGCAAAGATCCCATCTATTTTTCACCGCCTTGTAGTTTAAGCGTTTTCTTCCAGCATGGTTTCAGCAAAAGGTTTAGAGGGAGCTGCTGTAGAAACATGTTTAAAGGGTACAAGTCGATTTTTGTCGTCATTTCTTCCTCATGCACATATGCTGGGAGACAGGAAAGAAAATGACCTAAAAATGATACTTAGTGGAAAACGGAGATAACCTAGGTACCAATCGACAATCGGAAATCGACATATGGAACTTTTTCAGTCCAGATAAACAAATGACTAATTTAATCGGCAGAAATTTTATGTAAAATGAATCAGGAAACTGAAGCTGCTGGCTTTCAGTGTGAGACATTATTTGCCTCTGTTGGGACAACCTTATACAGAATTTAAGTTGTTGAAAATACTGCCTCAAATTTACGGCATCTCAAAGTGTAGGAATGGGTTTGACATGACATACACAAACAGGCAGACATTTAATTATTTTGGGCACTGGTATAAAAAAAGTGTTAATCAGAAGTAATCTAACCTGTAAAGGTACACACTACAGTCTGTAGTGTGTACCTAACCTGTAAAGGTACACACTACAGTCTGTAGTGATGGCTTATCTATACATGTATAATTTTGGGGCTATTGATACAGTAACGTGATTATAATTGAAATGGAATAATTGCATTCTTACTTATACATGTGCAAGCATCTATGTTCATTTGTGTAAATTGACAATTCCTGTGACGAATAGCTTTACTGCTTATACCACTGTCTACTAAAAGATGGATTAAATATGCCTAGCAGACTAATGCTGTAAATGACATGGGGCTACAAATCATCATAAGGAGTTTCTTATATTAGACATAGCAATATTAAAAAAGATTAAAAGTGCATTAAAAACAAATCAAATTAAAAGTTGATGACAGGCACAATAATTGTAACGAGCACTTAGATTCGGACTAATAGGATGGACTTCTTGTGTTGGTCAGAGTTCAGGTAAATACTGGCCAAATTAGGAGCCAGAGATCTGATTTCTCTTATTTAAATGGGATCGTGCATTAGATGGAACTGCTCTGGCACACACAAATGGCGCACAGCACAAGCGGATGATTTAATGTAATGGAAGAAATAAAGCATCACTAGTGCAAATTAACTTTTGTCAGCTGAGGTGATCTTGTTGGGTGCTAATGCTACTGAAGGTGGTAATTTATGCATTGGGAGGGTGTAGGGTTTAGGGTGAAGTGAAGTGCACCTCGCTGTGCTTCTACCTCCCGACTGCAGTCACAACAGCTATAGTGCATATTTGTTGGACCGAGTTTGAGCAGTGCCAAGCTCGAGGATGCCTATGTATAATTCATGCTGTCCGTGTTTAACTCTCGGTCAGGCGTGGGTCACTCTCCGTTAATTAGTACTGAACAGCCATTCAAAAATGATCAGAGTTGTACAAGTCACCTGTTCTGTGGGTTCAAGCTGCAAACGTCTGCTGAGAATTTATTTTAAACCAGACTGTCTGCATCTAGGCATATCTATAATATAGCAAATAAACGTGCAGGTTTTTGCTCCAACCAGAAAGAAACCACATTGGATTCCACCTGTTTATTCAATTAATCTTGGTCTCAGGTGTGCCGTCTTATTAGCTTTTGGTCTATCAGTCCACAGGTATCCCAATTCTCATTTTCAGCTCCATAAGGTTGCTCATGAGCTCAGCAGCAGATTCTAATGATAGACACACACATGATAGCAACAAACCATTTATTTTCAATAAGAGCTGGTGACTTCGGGTGACATGAGCAACAGTGACCACTGGTGACAATAAGTGAGCATGTCCAGCAATACAACAAAATTGAAAAGAGTTTAACTTTAGAAAGCATTTTTTCACCTTTATGATGCATGTACAGTATATATATACTGCTGAATTCTATATAAAACAAAATCTCCCTCCAGACTGTTCCAATTTGGTAGAAAGAAAAGTTATTTGGAAGGATAATTGCACCACCCAATGATTTATTACTATTGCAACATGAGTAGGAACACCTACTGGTGACTTCATAGTACAGTGACAGAAAACTTTTGAATGTAGAATTACCTTGTCACGGTTAGCAAGAACCAGTCACAGTGACTGGGTTTGTAGAGAACAAATAGATACAATTTGTCACATAGCCTATAGTTAGTTAGTAAGTAGTATTAGCATTCCAACTTATGTGAAACTAATTTTAATACAACACTTTATAATACCAAATATTATAAATACTAATTACCTGAGAGAGATTAATGAAAGAACGATAATTTAAAAAAAATAAATAAATAAATTAGACAATGTATCATTGACTTGCAATCCACTGCACAATCCAGGAGTTCTAATATTATTAATAGTGCTTGCAAAGCAACATTCTTGTTATCTTGCATACCGAGATATTCTTCTTCCAGACAAAATTTCGGCGCGTAACTTGTCCTGCAGATTTTGTCCTAGACCCATGAAGGAGGTGTCAAATCGAATGGCTCATTGAGGAGAGGTGTTCTATGACTTTTATAAGCGATCCAACCAACGATGTTCGCACAGCGGCCAAAAAAGCAGCCAAAAATGTCCCATAGACTTGATTGGGAAATTCCTAAAAATTTCACCCTAGCAACCGAGTGCCGAGTGCAAGCACCATTCACATTTTCTTCAGGAAATGTACATTCTAGTTATTCTTTTTATTGCACTAAAGTTTCAAGTTTTTTATAGTTTCAAAATGAAAACTGCAACAATTATTAACTGCCCAGTGAGACAGGAATTGCACTGCCCAATGCTCACTCTGAACATTTTCAGTGGAGGATAAGCAAGTTAAATGGCAGGATCGGCAAACAATCCTCAACCTATCATATCTAGGACGCAGCTGTTCATATGCATTGCATTAACGCTCACAACTCTCAAACTGTGAGCATTTGCTCTAGTCCAATTTTGTATATCCTGCACTAATGTCATTTCATTTCATTTCATTTCATTTCATTACCTTTATTTTAATTTAATTACAGTTTGTTTTAGTTGAAATTTATGTAACATTTTAATGGACATCTCGCATTGATGTACAATTAGCGTTGCTATTTTTATTTCCCTTTAGTCTGTTTTTTGAAAATCTTTACACTTTTTATAACCCATGTTTCTTATATTTATGCCGCTTCTCTATTATTACTATGCACCAACACTAAATTCCTGTACATGTAAACCCTACAGTAACTGGCAATAAACCTGATTCTGAAACTGAACAAGTTGTGGATATCAAAGGACAAGCTGTGGATATCTTATTTTATAAAAAATGTTACCAAATATACCACAATTTATAAATGATGCTGCCAACACCATGTTTCACCATAGAGATGTTATTAGCCAGGCTTGGTGCTTATTTTAAGCCAGACATAGTGCTCTCTATTCTGCCCAGTGTTAAATTTCTCTCATTAGAGCTGAGATGTTGCCTCTGACCATCCTTTCTTTACTGGATGCTAAACTGATCCAGATAGTGTAAAGATTTATTAACACAAAATATCACCAAAAAGGAAAAGACTGGGGAAAGAACTTAAGGAAGGAAAAGAAACCTAAACTCAAAAGACTACAAAACAGGACCACCAAATAGGGGAGACAATTAGACACATACAGAACAGGTGTGCAGAAGCAGAAAGGCATTAAGGCAAGGTGGGGCAGATTTACACAAAAACACATGGCACAAGACACACTGCTGCAATGCCCCCTAATGTTCCAGCAGGAAAACGTCCGAGGATGATCAATCATAAAGATCCTACAATCTCAGATAGCTCCTAACTAAGCTCAAAATTTTCTAATTAGGAATCTTATCTTAAGAGTGATTAAGGTCCAATCTCACAGCAACTCTGAGCAAGGAAAATACAAAAACTTTTATCTTAGAAAAGAGGTGTGGCTTAACCCCCTTTTGAAGACTGTGATTGGTTGTCCAATAAACAAATTAAATAGGGGGCCTTTTAAAACATGGTCATGTTATGGCATGCCGCTTAGGAAATAATTTAAAATTTTCCATTTTTTAAAAGGGCATTTACAGAAATACTTCAATACTTTGTTGAACAGGAAGATTTTTTTTTGCAAAATATTAATTGCATTAATTGGAGAAAGGTCAGGACTGTACAGGGGAGGGGATATGGCAATAACTACCAGCTGAATTCCTGTAATGTGAAAGTAGTGTTCATGAATAATTGCATGTAGAGTTCTTACAGATGCATCTCTTCCCCAGGTTTGTGGCAAGTTATCCATTGCTTTTCAAGGATCAGACATTCCACTCATTTAACGCTCAGGGGATCGACTATAGTGGGGGTCCACTATAGCAAGGTTTGTCATTTACAGACAGATTCTCAGAGGACAATGAATGAGCATGTTCAAAATAGGAACAACAAACTATTTATTTGCAGGGCTTTATTTAGCCATTACAGGAGGCCTAAGCAAAATTTACACATCAAGGTGTCACAATACTAAACATTTCCGTCCCCGTCCCCGTCCCCCCAAAAAAAAAAACAATAATAATGTTCCTATATATCATTAAACTAATTTAACTAAAGTTTAGTGCCCAGAAACATCTGAGGTTAATGAGCACCAAAATAGTTAAGTCCAAAAAAAAAGTTATTTCAGAGCCTCAAACCTTGGCATGAAATAAACACTGAACATTTGCTTATGATGTTGAACTTTTTATATATTATTTTACAGAATAACTAAATATGGAAATGGTCTGAACAGAGACTGCAGTCCATCATTTTTACTGTTTTTTACGGATTTTTACTACGGAATTGGAAAAATAAGCAAAAAATATAAGCACTATAAGCCCTCCAAGACAAAATCTCTCAAGCCCTTCCAAAACCTGGGGAGTTGTGTATAGCAAAATCCATGTCAGATTTGAAATGAGCATATTCTACATGTTTTGGTATGCAAAGAATATTTTCACAAGGATTTTCCAATGGAAATCGTGAATGGGTGATGAACTCAAGGGTTGACTTTGGAGAGAAACCCGGTGCAGGAATGCGTCACATCCGATGAAGAAAACTTCTTCCAGAGAGACATTTTTCAGAATTAGAAATTAGATAAAAACAGAATAAGAGCAACAAGAAAAAATTATGATTATTATTGCTGCTGAAGGGGGGCACGGTGGCTTAGTGGTTAGCACATTCGCCTCACACCTACAGGGTTGGGGGTTCGATTCCCACCTCCGCCTTGTGTGTGTGGAGTTTGTATGTTCTCCCCGTGCCTCGGGGGTTTCCTCTGGGTACTCCGGTTTCCTCCCCCGGACCAAAGACATGCATGGTAGGTTGACTGGCATCTCTTTAAAATTGTCCGTAGTGTGTGATTGTGTGAGTGAATGAGAGTGTGTGTGTGCCCTGCGATGGGTTGGCACGTCCAGGGTGTATCCTGCCTCAATGCCCAAAGATAGGCACAGGCTCCCCGTGACCCGAGAAGTTCGGATAAGCGGTAGAAAATGAATGAATGAATGAATTTCTGCTGAATTGACGGTTGTAAGACACGATATGCCTGAATTAATGGAAAAGTGTCAAATAAACTCTTTTTGACTTTTAAGAGCTCTTTTAAGGGTTAAGATGCTTTATGAATAACTTTTATCTTTACTAGGATCTACTCTTTTATGTTTAAGGGAAACGCCAACATTTGTATGAATTTTCTTAGAATGATGTCACTTGGAGCAACTCTTTGCTCTAAGAATCTTTATGAATACGGGCCCTGGTGTGTACCTTTCCAAACTATGTCCAACCAATTCAGATAGCAACAGGTGGACTTCAGTTGAGTTTCAAGGATAATTAAAGCAAACAGTATGCCATTGAATGCAGATCATTCAATTTTAAAATTATTAATTGCTTAATTAAAAATTGTTTTAAGAAAATGACCACTCTGAAATGAACAGCTTTTCTAAAATAAACCAAATACAGATTTACAATTTTTACATTTGAAGCATTTGTTAGTTCATTTTTTTTTTAAGAGAAGTTGACATTTTAAATCACAATACAAGATATCTATTTTATCCTTGTTTAGCCATTTCCTATTTACTTATTACAACTTATTAATTGTTAGTTAGCACAGACACACAAACAAGCCCTGATTTGAATATTGGATTTTGGTTAAAATATTATCAAACCGATACAGCTACTGTTTCAAAACTGTAGAAAAGAAGCTAGAGCATCTCTCTAAAAGATTCGTGGTGCTTTGCAAGTGACTTTAAAATTAACTTGATAGCTTTTGTTATTGACTTATGAAGTTTGTGCTGGAATTTATTCTATATTTCTATTACTGCAGTTTTGATGAAGAAAAGCTACACTAAATATGACCTATAGCCAAATAGAAACACAACTGACAAAGCTCAGACATTTATTTCACAGGAAATAAATCAAACGTATAAATCCTAAATATCATCTGATGCCTGCCTGAGCACAGCTTTACTGTGGCCCCAGGCAGAGAGAACAGCATAAGAAAAAGCAGTCGTATATCAGTCGTAAAATGTCAATCACTGTATAGCACAGGCTGTTTGAAGATCATTTAAGATGCACCGATTGTGGAGACATTTTCATTTATTCATTTCAATAAATATTACCGGTGTTTAATTAGAATTGTATTTTTTTAACAATTTGTTTTATTGCTATTATAAAATTACAGTAGTGTTAAAATTATCAATAGTAGATCATATCGCATCATATAACCATATTATTAATATACGGTAAAAAAAAGAAAAGGAAAGGAAAAAAGAAATAAAGAATAGTGTATATATTACAAATTATAAGTCATGTGGTTTATATAAATGCATTGATTCTAATATGTTATTGTTTCTATAGTAACAGCTAGAGAATAAATGTATTAAAAGAAGACTGTGAAGGTTTTTTTTAGCAGTTGTCAGCCCTAGAAAATTGAAACAAACCTTCAGTGTTTTATTACACAGGAAAGGACAAAGGCGTTTGCATGATTTTTTTTTCTGTTAATTTTATTTATTTATTTATTTATTTATTTATTTTTGTTTATTTATTTATTATAATAATAAGAATAAGAATAATAATAAGAATAATAATAATAATAACAATAATAATAATAACAACAATAATAATAACAACAATAATAATAACAATAATAATAATTATTGTTATTATTGTTGTTATTATTATTGTTGTTATTATTATTATTATTATTTTTATTATAGCATGATAAGCTGCACAGATCAATGTTAAAAAGATCACAATAGAGTGGGGGGGGGGGGGCTGAGCCTGGCAAAGAAAAGTGTTTATACAGTTGTTATAAAGCAAAATAATGACAGGAAATAAACGGTTCTGTCAATGTTCTATTAAATATTAATGGATATAAATAAAATGTTCAGCATTCATCTAACAAAACATTCTTTAATGAACACAAAAATTCTTAGTGTTGGCAAATACAGGGAATAAAAAAATCTTAGATATGATTGATTAAATTCCTGTTACATCATCTCCCATTGTGTTTTAATCTTTATTTAACAAAGGAAAGGCAAAACAATCTGAAGAAAACAATGAGTCATAATGAAATGCTTACACCCTAAGAAAGAAAGCCGGGAGGAATCACAGCTACACACCAACGGAGTGCTTTGTAAGTCTTGCTCTGACTCTGATCTGGCAACAAAGAGCTTAAGTAGTTTCATTTATAATTAGTTTTGCAACAGAAATGAATGCAATGAAGCATTGTTTCAATTAAAAAGAAAAAATATATATATATATATATATTAGTGTAAATTATTGAAATGACCAAACTGACAGAAATCTGCTTTCTCACAGGATCTGTGCCAAATTGATCTGACCGGATGTCATCTTCATTCGAAAGATGAAGTGCGCTTCTGCCGCTTCTTAATGAGTCAGCAGATCATGCCAAGAAGGTCCTCATTACCTCATGGGTTAGAGAGAAATCCACTCAGTGCCTAAACTAAACACGCTTTCTCAATGCAGTCATTCAAATGTGTGCCCTCTGAGTAACACCAGTAGAAGAAAGAGCCCTTTGTGATTAGTGTTAAATATGTGCAACTTTTAAAAAAGGAAGTTAAATCCTTTCTTTTAGAGGTATTTCCTTTGAGAGGAACAGCTTGGGGTCATAAGTTTACATCCAACCTTGCAATTTCACATAACAGTGGTTTACATCTAGTCTACGAGACACAATAATACCTGAATGTACACAAATAAGCCAGTTTAAAAGTTTACATACTTTAGGTTCCCTAGACTCACTTTTTTATCCCGAACAGTTAAACTGCCCACAGTTCTTCAGAAAATCCTCCAGCGCCTGCAGGTTTTTTTGTTGTTGTTGTTTTTTTGTTTTTTTTTTGCTTTATCAGGAACCTCTAGATATTTGACCCACTTCCAGCAAAGGCTATATGATTTTGAGATCCATCTATTCACACTTATGTACTTGTACTGTACACAGTCATTACAGATGTTGCAAGAAGGCACATTAAATGACACATTAAGAGCCGGGGATATGTGTAAACTTTTAAACAGCATGATTGGTGAAAATGGTTGTTAAGAAAATTGTAAATTGTTATTTTGTTAATTTATATTTAGTCTTATGGGAAATATGAAAATATCTTAAGTAAAAGTATATTAAAGTATAAGGTCGTTAACCAAAATGAAAACAATTAACGATTTTAGAATTTGCTCTGATATATACATGTTTTATCGCTTATCCAACACAGGATTGTGGAAGTCCTGGAGTCTTTACCAGGTGCTAAGGGCACGATTATACACACACACGCACACACATACACACACACACACACACACACACACACACACACACACACACACACACACACACACACATTCAAACACTATGGACAATGATGCTAGGATTCCTGGTTATTTGTGCCACAGAGCCTCAAACCCCAGAGGTGCAAGGGAATGCAAGTACTGCAATAAAGCTGTTACAAGAAAATACAGTTTTAGCTTTTATTATTATAATAACAGTGCTGGCAGTTTGTAGAAATGTACACCTAAAGTCTTGCTCCATAGAAGCAGATCTAGAAAAGCAATAATGTGTGTAATTGTTTATATGGACACATTTTCTGTAAGAAGATGTATATATAGTATATTAGGAAGGAAACTCCAGAGAATTATAACAGAGGAGAGACAGAGAGCTTTGTCGTTGCTTATTAACCTGACAAGCTGTCTTATTAACTTATTAAAAATTGTCACAGATGGCAAGTGTCGGTGGTATAAGAGGAATAAAGAGGGAGAAAATAGTAGCTCCATTTCACTAAGGACCTGAGATTATTTTCCTATAACATTGTGTCCTGTCATGTTCCTCTACACTGTATACTTTAAATGAGTTTTTTCAGACAATTTCTTGGACTTTAATACTCCTTCTTTAATTTCTAGGTTTTGTTTGTCCTTGGAAAATTTGTCAATTTTAGCTTAGTTGAGCAGTATACAGGACACATAATAGTGTAATAAGTATACAGAGTCATGACTCTCCTAAAGCTTCACAGACAATTTATTTTTATTTCAGACATTTCTACATCGTTATGTAGCACCTTTTTTTGCCGCTCTATTGAAATTATTTTCCCTCAAGCCTTCCTGTCTCATAAAAGTCACTACTTATTTTTGCTCATGTCAGTCCATATTTAGTCCCTGTTGCACTATGGGAAAGCTAAAGCAGCTTGCTCAGTGAGAAAGATAAAAGCCTTATGTGTTAATTAACCTATGATGAATAGGCAGTGCTCTTGCAAACAGTTCTCTTATGAGCCCCCAGTGTATTTCCTGTGCTGTGTGTGTGTGTTGGTGAGGTAGTAAGGAGATGTGCAGATAAACGATGTGTATCTGGGGGGCTCTCCAAAGTCAAGAATGAGCCATGCTTCAGAGAAGTGGTGACTCTCTCATCAGCAGCAGCAGCAGCAGCAGCAGCAGCAATAGCATCGACGTTGTCGTCATCACAACGACATATCTAAATCTGCTTAGTTAGTGAGCTCTGACTAACGAATTATCAGCCAGATTTGAGTAATAGACTCCTCATTTGGGCCTAATGCGTTTTGCATAGAGAGCAACCTCCTCTCATCAGTCTTAAAGATGAATCGGCTTCGCAGGCAAAATTCTAAAGATATTAGTCTAGCAACCACTGCATAAATCATAAGATTTTTACTAATGGGACCAAAGTTAAACACACTCCTATCCTCTTAAGGACACAAAGAAGATTATTATAATGTCAGGATTACAGATGTATTGAAGCAAAGGTTACTTTTATTTAGAGCACACATGGATGATGGCTTTTTCAAAATATTATAGATGTTTTTTCAATGTCCCTGAGCCGGATAACAAACTACACATACAGAAGAGTTTGTATAAAAATATTAGAGTCATTTCTAACCATGCCAAGTCATTGAGGGAAGATTTATTGCACTGACTTCAATAACAGGGTGTTTGAAGAAAGCTGACTCACAGTGTACAACAGGGTGGGACCATCTGAGCTTGTTTTCTGTTTTATGGTATTAAAAAAAAAAAAAAAAAGATATGAAGAAACTCATCATATGTACAAAAAAAAAAATAAAAAAGGTCCATCCTATTTCTTTCAAAGCTCCAGTCAAATCTAATTCAATTTCTGTAACTGTAATATTCACTATCATATTTTTTTTTGTCGTTAGAACAATTGACCATGTTGTACAGAAAAGATAACAAAGGGATTTGCTTTCGGCAGGAGAATAAGGGAAGTGGGAATGTCAAGGCGCACGCTGGAATCAAAAGCCCCACTGCTTTCGTCTGCGTCTCTTTTGTGAGTCCTCCTCTCCGGAGGCCTGTCATACAAGACTACTCCTCTCCCCTTCATTAGACAGGCGTTCGCTTCTTGCACCCTATATGCGCCTCACCCCCCACTGTCAAATTAAGCATACACACACACACACACACACACACACACACACACACACACACACACACACACACACATATGCACACATGATCCCACGCACAGTAAGCCTCATGCCAAACTACTATTTGTGTGTGCCTGAACTGTCATACCAGCCTCACACACATGTGCAGGTAGAATGCATGCTTTCATTCTCACACAGCACATACATCGCTTTGTCATGCATGTAGCCTACATTCATGGTCGAAGGCACCGTCTCAGTATCAGCAGTGTTTGTATTTGTGTGCATGTGTATGTGAGTGTGCGAGCGTGTATGTGTGTGCAGGTGCATGTGTGATGGCACTGGCTTTGTTTTGTAAGTCTAATTTGACAGAGCATTAGCTGGGGCCTCGGCGCTTGCCAGCTTGGATGCATGTGAGGAGCCAGAGGTGCTCGCTTGAAGCCGCTCTGTGAACACAGTCACTTTGAACAAGGCCGCGCTCACCCCACACTCTCTCCTCTCGGCTGCGAAGTGGAGTATAAGGGGAGGTGGGGGGTTTTGTATAGAAAGCAGGACGACTGGCCTGAATAAGAAAAAAAAAAACACACACACACACAAAAAAAAAAATACTTGCTCTCTTCTCCGGAGTGTTCGATTCTTCAATCAGCAGTGTGCTTGAAGTTTGTCAAAGCAGAGATGACAGAGATGACCCTGTCCCTCTCACCCTCTTTCATTACGAATTCGGAGGGGGGCTGCCGGCCTTGGGCAGCTTCGGTGGGATGCTTTGCTCATTAGAGGAAGAAAGAGCGACTTGAAGCTCCATTAAACCATAGCTCTGCCTGAAAACAGGTGTGGAGGAAAAAGAGTCATCAGTGTTACAACAACCCCCCGCTGGCTTACTGAGAGCATGGAGTGGCCAGAGCAGGAGGACAAACAAGGGCCAGTGTGTGGTGTCTGTTTCCTGACACCGCACATTCAAGGCTAGGGAACAAAAGATGACACCAATGCCGAGAGAAGCTGGAAGAGGAAAACATCTCTGACCTTTAAACCCGGAACATTCTTTAAAATATGCTGGTGTGACATGACCTTGTTTTGGAAGGCAAGATCACGACCTTACACATTTTTAGCCTTTTTTGGCATCTGGTGTATATTAACATAATCATTATAATGATCATCATCATAACATATGTCTACCTGACTAATATTACTAAGAATAAGTAAATTCTGATCTAAAAACTCTTTTTTCTTTTTTTTTAAAGCAGGTACTAAACGAATTCAACAGAAAACCAGTTACTTTTCCGAAAAAATATAGGAAATCCAAATTCTGTGTGTTGCAGAGGGCTTCAACAGATATGATCGCACATGATATAGGGTAAATAAGTGATATAGTTTTGCTATCTAGATATCATGACACCAGTCCAGATTTCCTTTGGGATAAAGGATATATCAGTATCATATCAGATGGGTTTGGCAAACTGCAGCGGGAATTTAACCGAAGGCATCACTGCGGTGTGAAGCAGCAGAGTCGAACAACACAGCCAGATCCAGCCAGAAATGTAGGACACATAGATGAATTTCATCTAAAATCATCTAAAATCTAGCTATATATTTGATATATTTGACAACTAGAAATGTTTCAGTTTTACAATACCTTGACATATGCTTTTTTACACAGTGATAAGCTCAAAAAAATCCCAACCATAAACAGTACGATGATAGTTTTAACCCCGTTTAATGAATAGAATCATTCTCTTTTCATGGGAACTGCCAAAATTTCAGAGGTTCATTATATCTCCTCAAAATCACGCCAGGTGAACCGGACAGGACTGGACATTTCCAGCAATCTAGACCAGGTACCAGCATGGAAGTGAAAAGAAAACCAATTAGTCGTTCACTTTTCTGGGTTTCTGAGGAAGTCTCTATTTCTGGAGTATTGTTTGTCACCCTGCTGCTCTCTGTAGCTGTATCAGTGTCTGTGTGTATGTCCTTTTAGCTGCTTCTATAATGGAGCTCCTTGTTGGTAACGCACAATATGGCTAGCTGACAGTGCCATCTATTGATCAAGTTTGCAGAATGGCACGAGCTTATCATACACCGATCAGAGCTGTAGGATTAATGAGTTACAGAAAAAAAAACATGTCAGCGTTTTAGGATTAAACAGTTACAAAAAAATTTTTATTAACAGGGAAAATCTCAAGAGAAAATACTCTCATTTATTACGTTTTTTGGTGATTTTATTTTTGTTGTTTTTGCACATTTAGCATACATATATTAGCAATGTTAGCATCAGTGTAGGGGTTTATGCGTAACAATATCAGCAACTACTGTAAACCTACATGCAGCTTTAATAGCATTGCAGTTGCTGAGCAATTTACAACATAAAAGCTTTTCCAGTGTAGCGGCATGGCAAAACTAGCTGGCTAGTAGAGTCAAATGCTTCCTGAAGGCAGAAATGTGAAATGTCTTTTTAGTTGTGGGATATTATTGTACAAATCATGTACATGTTTTGGTTTGGTGTGATAGATTAGCCGCATTATAAAAGGAGTTGCTTTTTCTCAGTCTGACAAAAGTAGCTTTAGCTTTGATTAAGCTAGTAGCTTAGAGTGTAGCTAGCTATTTTATCCCAAACGCTTTACAATAGCCGTACACGAATAACTATGCACTACTACTGTACCTGAACTGATCTGTAATTAAATATGAACTAATAATGAGTTTTGTACTAATGACAAGAGCTGAATCTTAACTATTCATACAAACTGCCAAATTATTGTGAGTCTGTGAGTTTGTGAATGTGTTATTTAACACATAAGAAAAAAATCAATCTTGCTGTATAAGAAATACTTCAAATAGTTTATATAATTTGCCGTATACAGCTGCCTACACAGATATCACTAGATGTTGTTGGATTACTTTCATAATTCACACTGATTCGTTGTAGTGAATGTAGTGAAAGCTCTAATAATAATAATAATAATAATAATAATAATAATAATAATAATAATAATAATAATAATAATAACCTCAACCTCAAAAATCTAAACCCATTTTGCATTATTTTCCACCTATTTCTTTTCATTGTAGTACTAGTACATGCTCTGGGTGCCTCAGGTCACGGTTCCTGCTTATTAACCCACAAGAGTGAAATTAATACAGTAACATTTATTTACTTAGCAGATGCTATTATCTGTTAACATTTAAAACAAGAGTTCTATAAGATTATTTTCTATAGTTTTAGTCTTGAAGCATGTTTCATTTAGTTTACCCCATGTCGTAATACATTATTTAACAAATGTAAGTAATTAGTTGGTACTTTAATGCGCTACACTTACAAAGGAAGTTCCAAAACACTGATTTCCATTTGGGTGAAGCACATTAGAACTTGTGTTTGTGTAAATGTAGTAAAGGAAAACAAAAAAATTTGGACAATATATTCCTTTTTAAAACATGATCTTTTAAGATGTGTTATTAGATCATGTTTTTTGAGGTTGTGATGTAGTATATGAGTACTTGTATTTATATATTACATCACAAACAGTTATGTTGTAAACTGGTTAACCGAAATTACTAAAATGGTACATTTTGTCCTTTCCAAGATGGCGCTGCGGATGGCAGCCTCAGCACGACTCTCTCTAGTACTTCATTCTGATTCTGATTCTGATTTTATTAGCTTTTTTGTCATTCCCAGTGTTGAAACAGATTATTCCCCAACAGCCTATATTCTGTTTTAACATGTTACACTTCCAACTCTCATACTTCTGAGTCTGTCTCACACTCTCATGCTATCTTTTGTCCATGGACAAAATATTACAAATACAGACACTACAAATTAGATTTCCATTCTGGTTTCTTTCCAAATCTTTTTACGTTTTTTTTCTCACTCTGTGTGTAACTTTTTCCTTTTTTTTCTGACATTTGACACTTTATTTTACAGATAGCTGGCCTTCTGAAAAAAGTGTACACCTTTGACCATGTCTATTGATCAAACTCCTCTGACCCGATCAGACTCATCTGGCCTGGGCAGAGATCTCTGCAGCAGATATTGCCTGGAATTGCAGTTATCTCTGTGAGCATTAAAGTTACTTTCTCGCTGTTAACAGAAATACTGTAGAATTGCTATGGCCTTGCTTGCATGCATTTAATCATATTGGGCACTCATGCATTTAGCATTGGGAACAGTATAATGTTTGACAGAAGTAAGACAAATATACTTTTGAGTTGGATTAGAGCATTAGCGAGTACTGAGGTTGCAGTAACAAAGATTTTCTTATTGCAGGGGTTTTTGAGTTCTCTGGCAAAACTCATATCATCCAACAAGTATTGTACGAAGAAAGTCTTCTTTATGTTATTATACATTATTATTCCATTGCATTTCAAATCTGAATGTCCTCTTTTCACTTATATAGATAAAATAAATAGAGAACAGACAAGAGGCTGGTGCAGGAGCAAGCGTTTACAGCAGTTTAAATGTACCGAATAACAGGAAATAAATACTGGCTTTCCACAACAACAACAACAACAAAAAGAAACAGTTAAACATGTGAAATGTCATTTATTAATAAATTAAAAGCAAATTGATGTGGTATAAACAAAAAAGAATCAGTCACATCGGACCACATCACACCCCACCATCAACACTGATTATTTTCCTCTTAAACTACAAAATATCATGGTTTACTCTGTACTTGCAGCATATTAAGTGCTATGATTTAGGTAGATTCTGTGAGGTTGTGGAGGCTTGAGTTTTTTTAGCTAATTGACACCGATAGCTTGAACATTTCCTTTTGTTCCTGAAATTTAAAATGGAAAAAATAAGAATTGAAAACATTTCATAGTTTGTTTGTTTTTTTTGATGTGATGATGTACATGCAAGCTAAATGTAATTTATTTGATTAAGATAAATAGGTGAACCAACAAAACCATCAATGTACATATATATTATTTCCCTCACATTTAGATTCGGTACCATGTATTATCTTTTATCATAAACTATAATCCCTTAACATTACTCATCAAAAGACAAATTATTATTGCTGTATGCATCATATTGGGCATTTTATTCACATTCATATTCATTAGTTACCCAGTATTTTTAAATCAAAATGTAAAAACGTTGAGGAAAAAAGCTTTTTGGAATAAATTAATAATAATGTTCTGACATTTTTAAAGAGTGTACCAATGTATCAATTCTTGCAGGGTAAATGTAGGACATTGGGATGCTGGGTGTATATTCAAACTAGGTTTCGAAAGAAATCCGAACGCTTTTTTAACATCACGCTCTGCTTGAATATTGAAGGAAACAGTTTTCAACAGCATCCAATGCTTTAAAAATGAAGATAATTTTATGTACGATCATTTCCTACAACTTCCTTGGATTTTTTTCCTCTTAGCTCGTAGAAAAAAAAATAAAAATAAAAAAAATTAAGCATGTCAAGAGCCACTTCTTAAAATCATTTTTCTCATGACTAGCTCACTGTGAGAGTGTTCACTAATGTTTCTCAGCTTGACAGGAGCCATTTTGCACGGGCAAGGAGGCTGAAGAGGCCTGGTGACCCCTTTCCACCACAATTTCCCCACATCACACTGTGAGACTTCATTAATTCTGAGGGCAAATTCGACACTTTTTTCTGAGGCATTACCATCGTGGAGTGCTGTATATTACACAGCCTTGCCACATAAATGAAATTCAATAATAAGGTGTTTAGCATGAAGGCCACAGGACCGGCTTTTCACTTTAGCTATAAATTTAATGGAGTCATTCTTCTTTTGTGTGTCAGGAGCTTGACAGGAAATGACAGACAACTGTACCAAACCTTTACATTTTTTGCAGTATGCTAGTTTATTAATAAACACAGAATTTTACATGAAATATAAAAATGCTAAGCTCACATCTACCTCATGTCATATATGGCTTTTTTATCTGGGTATATCCATCATATTTGGTCCCCTTCCTAATAAATAAAACTTAGGAGCAGAAAGATTTGACAATGCTTCTTATTCTGTTACAGACCTTTTTTTCAGAGGAGTAAAGGATGGTTTGGGGAAGAATATTAAAAAGAGAAATGGCGCCACCTTCTGAGAACTATGCCGTCAAAGCAGCCCAGGTGAAGTTGATGTACTATGGTATAATTGATCAGTTTTTATAAACACTTGCATGTAGGGAAGGAAAAATAATACCATCATTACGAAATAACACTCCACTGGTTCACAGGTTTAAAAAAATGCTGTCATGTGATCTGTCTGTATTGTCATCAGGACACAGAGCCAATCTGTCTGTCCTGCAAAGATCAGATCTGAATTACCTGAGTTACATGTCCTTCCAGACAGGACAGTCCATTCCCTGTGCACTCCAATAAGCGATGTTCATCTGTCTAATCGTATCTAGAAAATCATTGCTTTACCGATACCTTTAAATGATACATGAAGTAACAGAGGGAGCTTTCTGGAGAGACAAATGCCAGTGACTCTCTCAGAAATGTCAAACATGACAGTTGGAGACATCTGATGGGTAGATCTGCGTGATCAATTTGAAGCGCTGCTGCTCGTATGATTGCTGGCAACGGCGGATTTGACCTGCCTAGAGGTCAACTGTCTCTCCAAGCAAGCATGAATGGAGCTGTTTATAGTCTAGGTAGAGAACAGCAAAGGCATCAATAACCATGTTAAAGCTATATGTATATATGGGTTTACACCAATCAGACATAACATTAAAACCACCAGCCTAATATTGTCTAGGCCTCCATTGTGCCACCAAAACATACAGCTCTGATCCCACGATAAGTGAACTCAAAATTGCAAGTAATTGTGCTGTGGTTTCTGGTACCATGATTTTAGCAGCGGATCGGATTTGTTTGTCTATTCCATGTTAACTTACCTTAAATATCATCAACATCAGATGCCAGCTTGCGAAGATGAGGTTGCCTGGACTTTCCACCTTTCTATTAGTTAACAATTTATGCTACATTACCTCTTCATTAAGACTGGACCTTCATTCCTTACACACATCAGTGAGCTGTGGGTGTTCATGAGCCTGTCATTGTGTCACTGGTTTCTTGTCTTTCTTTTATATATATATATATATATATATATAAAATTATAATATAATAAAGTATATAATATTATATATATTCATTACATAGTACATTAGTACAGTATTTTCATGCATGGAGATCTTTGTACTCCTAAGCACCAACATTGATCAACCACTAAACAGTTACTGCAGTGAAATTAGTTTTTATTTCAGGAAGGCACATAAGATCAAGGATGCTCAGTCGATTTAAAATAATCTTAAATTAAAATCTTTTAATTCACATTAATAGACAAATACCGAATGCAACACTTCGTTCAGTCAAACCTTATATAAAGTCGGTCAGTACTAATTATACATGGGGATTTAAACACTTTACAGTAGTTTCAGATCACTTAAAATATTTAAGGAAAAACACAATACGGTAGGTCTGGGCAATCTGATGAAACACTATTAACATGATCATTAATTACAGGAAAAATACAATATTCTTAGATAATCTGCTAATATTTTTATAACACTCACCAGCTCCATGGTTAATAATAGTAATTAGGAGCTAACAGGTGTTCTAATTTTATTCCATATTAAATTCCTTTGTAGACTTTTGATTCAATTACCACTGATATAATTTTAATAGCCTTATTATTCTGCTGGTGTGTAAGTATTGTGATGCATGTTATGCATCATGACAATATCTTAAATAGCAGTATTGTGAGATTTTTATTCCCCATATCGCCCAACCCTATCATATAATCAGTGTAGCACATTCACAGGCGTTTCTTCATTAACTCCTCACAGTTAGTCATGCAGATCTTCAGGAATGTCCGGCACCTGTTCGAATAATCATCAGGACAGTCTCGAAACAGGCTGACGTGAGCCGGCGTGATGAAGTCGAAGCTCTCCACGTGGACCCCTTTCTCCTGAAGTGATTTCACCATCTTCTCCACATCTCTATATCTGATCACTCGGTCTGCTCTGGAGTAGAGGTACATCTGAGGCCAAGGTGCCGGACACTCCATCATGGCATCGTAGTGGTTCTTGTGGAAGTGTTTAGTCACAGGGTATAAGACGACTCTGAGCAGGAACACGGTCACAGCAAACAGAGCCAAGAGGAGACAGCGCAGCAGGACATTGACCTTTGTTCCCAGTGTGGTTTTGAGAGCTCGTAGGGCACCGATGACATTCAAGTTTCCTGGTGAGCTGTCCATCACCGAGCCGACCACATACAACGAGCTGAACTGCTTGTGGCTCTGCAGGAGCTCCACCATATAGCGGTAGAGCATGAAGCCACCGTTGCTAAACACATGCAAGAAGATTGGGTTGTTCTCCACTTCGTAGTCATACAGGATCTCAAGCAGTTTGTGTGCTGTGCTTCGAAGTTCCTTGTACCCAAACGATTCAGAGATGAACACCGTCTTTAAAGGGGCCGTGTAGCGGACAGTTATGCATCCCTGAATAGATAGCAAAAAAACAAAACAACCATAAGACATTGATTATAATGCACATGTAGAAAGTAAAACAGGACTAACTGAAGAGTAATCAAAGCTCACAGCTTACATGATCGTTATAAATTGAGCTGTACTTTGATAAATGCTTGTCTCGACAGCCAGCCCAGCCTAAAAGGATAACAACCGGTTGCTTCGATCCACGCCAGAATTTCTCTACAAGAAAAGAACAACATATACTGGTCATATTTCTCAACTTCAAATCTGTAACATTACAGTAAAATCAAGAGCCTAGTTTTCAGCACTGTATTAAGTAAAGAGACATTAATTACCACAAAGCAACAACAACAAAAACAGGTTATTACAGAATACTGTGTTTAAATATGAGCTTCCGATTAATAATTAATACCTGACCTACACAGCACAAGCAGAGTTGCCAGGGATTTGGTTTACCATCACTAGGTGATTAGAAATATTAAGCATCTCAATCAGGATGTGCTGCTAATATGCATCACGTTTTTCATTTTTTACAATTAAATATTTCAATTTAAAAACTCTTGGAAATCATGATAAATTAAATAACTAAATAAATGTCACTGTTTTGTGTAGAATGCTTTTTTTCCATGGAAAGAAAATATGAAGCTTCCCACACAAGCACTCGAAATGTTGAGTGGACAATAACAGAGATTATTTAGTAGTAATTTATTATTAATTATTATAAATTAAATAAATAGATAGATAGATGGAGGATGCATTACGGTGTAACACAATAACCGGTATAAGTGCACACACAGCAGCGCTACTGTTAGCCTGCTAGCTGACACTAGCACATACGGTCTGACTCACCTGAGATCTCTGGCTCCGGAAAGACTATGTTGTAGTCCATGCCATCATCTCCCATATTGAGACTTTTATTATCCCTCTTGTCTGACTGCCATCAATATGAAATACGACATCGAGCCTTAGCTTCACTTCAACCTCTCTGCTGTACAGAAGCACAGTAACAGGGACTGTGTTCCTTTCCACTTCCGGTTGACGTCTCAGGCTCTCAATCCCAGTTAGCTTCCTATTTTGCAAATAGTCCACTATATATTCTTCTGGTGATGTATATAACGTTAGCCAGCAAAATGAGTTAATAAAAATATCGAAATGTAAAAGAAAACTATGATACAATGGAAAAACAAACAAACAAAAAAAATTAATTCCCGGTTATATACAGCTTTCTATGTGGTTTCATTGGCTCACGTCAGTCTTTTATAAACAGGTCCCTTGTTGTAACCCCGCCCACACCTCAGTTTGATGCCCCACCACCACACCTCAGTTTGATGCCCCGCCCACACCACAGTTTGATGTCCCGCCCACACCTCAGTTTGATGCCCCCCTACCACACCTCAGTTTGATGCCCCCCTACCACACCTCAGTTTGATGCCCCCCCCCACCACACCTCAGTTTGATGCCCCCCACCACACCTCAGTTTGATGCCCCCCTACCACACCTCAGTTTGATGCCCCCCTACCACACCTCAGTTTGATGCCCCGCCCACACCACAGTTTGATGCCCCGCCCACACCACAACTTGATGCCCCGCCCACACCACAACTTGATGCCCCGCCCACACCTCGGTTTGATGCCCCTCCCCATACATCAAAGTTTGATGCCCCGCCTACACTACAGTTTGATGCCCCTCCCACACCACAGTGTGGTGCCCCGCCCACACCTCGGTTTGATGCCCCTCCCATACATCGGTTTGATGCCCCACCCACAACTAAATTTGATGCCCCGCCTACAATACAGTTTGATGCCCTGCCCACACCTAAGTTTGATGCCCCGCCCACACTTCTGTTTGATGCCCCGCCCACACACGTCTGTTTTATATTAGTTTTATTATTTTTTTACACATAGGATACAAAAGCTGTAGAAACTGCATAGATGACAATGAATAATATGTAGAGTGATTGTTAGCATTGTGTTTTATTACTTAGTTACTGCCAAGCAAGTCGATTGAGCTGCCAATGATCTGGTGCCAGAAGTGTTTGATGGAAAAGGGCAAGATAACAGAGATGTGCTCCATTTAAATTGCTCGTTAAGCAAGAATTTCTTAAACTGAGTGTGTCTGTGAAAATAAGGAGCTCTCAGCTGAAACTTAAGTGTTTTATTGAGGTCACAATATATAGCAAATAAAAAACTTTGGAGTACACAGAACAGTATATAAATACTTCTGGGAAAAGGAACATTTTTGTATTAGTTCAGCTAATACAATTGAATTCTACATATTAAGCCAAATTACATACATCATTTGTACAAAAAGAAATGAGGAACAAACGTTTGGTTTACACAGAATAGCAATTTCAAGGAGAACCAAAACCCTGCGGTGGCTGTCCTGTGTCAGTTACATGATAGGAGAATGCATTTCCCATCAGAAAGCACAGCTCTCTCTGGTTCCAGAACAGTAGAGGGCACAGGTATGCTGCTAACTCTCTCAGCCTTCACCTTTTTCTGCCCAATTCCTATGCTCATGCCAGGCTGCTCTGGAGGAATGGCAGTGTCTGAAGAGATCTCTGTAGACACACGTCTGGCAAAAGGCAGCGAGTTGGCACTGGAACCATCAGCCTCACTGTCTGTCCAGCAGGATTCGGTGTCAGAAGCAAGGGATAGACGTGTCTTCCCCCAGCGACAGTTAGAATGCGTGACGTTGCCAATCCGGATGCCGAGTGCATGCTGGCTTGTTAGGGCTGTCTGATGAGAAGTGGTGCCACTGGTGGAGATGGAGGATGAGCGCTTATTCAATCCAACACACAGTATAAGGCGGAAAAGTGGAACATAACGCACAATGGCTATTCGGTATTTAGGGTGTGTAATGGCATAGATTATGGGGTTGTGGATGGCAGAGGCTTTGGCGATTACCGCAGGGATGGAGTTCATATAAGGAGTAAAGACATGACCATAGCCAGCTGTTGCTGTGAGAGCCACCACAGAGTACGGCGACCAGGAAATCACAAATAAAAGAATGACTAAGAGAGCCACTTTAGCCATCTTCCATTCAGTCTTGATGCAGTCAAGCACCTTAGGTGTCTCACCAGAGTCAAGTCGTCTTACCTCTCTGCGGGTTTTTCTAATAGCTCGGAAGATGGCCAGGTAACACGCAGCAATAATGCTCAGAGGTATAAAGAAGACAAATATGAACAAAAAAATGGTGTAAGTGCGCACTGAAGGTGTGAATGACATGTAGTCCCAAGAGCAGGAGGTCTGCAGACCCTCTGGAACATATGCACTCCAGCCGAAGAAAGGAGGTAGACTCCAGCCCAGAGAATAGAGCCACAGCAGGGCGAGCACTGTACCAGTTCTGCCTTGACTGACCTGACCCAGCAAAGCTAGAGGTCGGGTTATGACGAGGCAGCGATCGGCAGCTATAGCTGTTAAAGTCATCATGGAGCAAATCCCAAACAGGCCACCACAGAAGGCATACAGTTCACATGCAAGCTCACCAAACACCCAACGCCGGTGCAGGCTGGCCACAAAGAACACAGGCGACTGTGTAAGAGACATGAAGAAGTCAGACACGGCCAGGTTGACCACCAGCATGTTCCCTGGTGTACGTAGCGGGCGGCTACGACAGAACACGTAAATGACCAGTGCGTTTCCTATTACTCCTGTGATCCCCACCATGAGGATGACCACCCCGAGAATATAGTGAGCGTGATCCGGGACGTCCACAGTGGGAAAAAGTTGCGTAAACTCATTTTGGTTGATGGAGGTTGGCCCATGGGACAATTCATGCTGCATCTTGTAGTTTTCAGCACTCAGAGACTCCTTAAACATAGTGCAGTTAGAGTCTCCCGGGTGGCAGAGATACACACTCTGAGTTGAATGAAGGTTCATCTTGAAAATTCACCAGGATCGGTCCAGTGTATAATGTATATTTAAAACAATAAAAACAGAAAAACCAAAAAAGATTTGGTGGAAAGTGGAAAGCTGAGCAAAATGTATTCAGCATTAGCTTTTTATAGGCATATTGATCATTACATGCAGGATGCTATTGATTTGTGTTCTACAGTCTGATTTTACCCTATGGATAAATGTTCTCACCATAGGATGGAGAATTAAAAATAGTAGCATGCTCAGAATCACGACTGTCCACAAACGACACAAGCATGGACACATTTGTTTACTTTTCATATGTGGTTTGCCCAAAATTGTGTGCACCATCTGGACAAAAATCAGACTCTTAGAGTAAGAGGAAAAAGTAGACCGTGACAAACTATGGATTTTAGGAGTCATTAAATGACTAACTGTCACTAGCATTTAGGTTCCGGTTGAAATTGAAGCCATAAAAAGGCACAAATGGAAAAACAATTTTCTGACCTAGAATGAAGCTAAACAGATCATTGGAGTGGCTGTGGTGAGCTGAATCTATTACAGCAGAGCATTTGTTCCTGCAATTAACATCTGTTATTTGAAGAAGTGTGAAGTGACCTGAACAATAAAAGTTATCCTCGATTCACCAGAAATTCTCAATCCCTGAACTCGGATTTTACAAATGTATACTGAAATAAATCTTTACAAATGACATTTTAGATTTGTATTAGCCATGTTAAATATTTATTGAGTAAGAATAACACACCAGTGTATAGAAATTCAACATGAGATTTAATTTCACTTCAGCTAATTAAAAAAATGTCAATTCTAGACAAACTACAACACCATCCTACACATGAATATGGATGACTTTTTATAATTAAGACAAATGTATTAGAAGGATTTTAGAAGCAATATTAATGATAGCAAGAATATGGTTCATGAAAGGAGACAGATATAAACTAACCAAGAGGTGGCACCAAAACCCAGGTTATTGCTACAATGCCTAGAGGATAGCCAAGCTGATCATTTTTACTTTATTATATATTATTAATACTTCAATTTTATCAGACATCACAGTTGTTGTATCTTCATTGCACATCCTCTCACACCATGTCTGCGTTAATGTCAGTACCTGAAAAAATTAACAATTTGGAGAACAGACAAGAAAGTGTCTTATAATCATAACTTGATTTGTAAAGTTCGTCGTGTCAAACTTTGATGTTGGCTTTGACGATGCAAGTATTCGCAAAGGCCGGTGCTTTTTGGAGGTGAGTGGATTTGGAGGTAAGTGGAGTTGAGCATGTGACGTCATCCGAATACTCTTGAGGAAGTTCCCCACATTGGGCTGAGTGTTTTGATATGTCACATGTCCATGTTGTGCTAATTATTTTTTTTCATGTGATGTCATGTGACGTGACCAGAATACAAGCGAGGAAGTTCCCCACATTGTTCTGAGTGTTTTGATATGTCACATTTCCATGTTGTAAAAAGTTTTTTGCTTTTGCATATATTGGGGGCCGCGGCTGCGGGACAACCGAAAGGCCAGTCGGTACACCGATTTAAAACTTTGTTCAGAGTATCACCCTAAAGGAGCTGGCCGAGTTTGGTGTAGATAATTCGAAAGCTTGCCGAGCTATAAACCTCCAAATTTATTTATATTTATATTTATAATGGGAGTCTATGGGGAAAAAGGCCACGTTGAGACCCGGTACCAGAAGTAATAGCAACAAACTTCAGACCAGGATCTACAACATATCCGAATTTGGTGCATGTGGCTTCGAAAGTCCTAGGAGGAGTTACTCTTGATAAATTTCTGTCTAAGCTTAAATAGGAAAACAGAATGTTGGCTTCTACAAAGGCATCATATTGTATAATATCTCAGCCATTACGCACATACTATACAATATTTCAGTCATTTGCTGTTTTTTGCACAATTCTATATATTATCCAAAGGACCTGCTGCTAAGAAACTGTGTTCATTCTAATGTTACTGCACGAAATATTGTTTGAACATTCAGTATTTACTCTGGTCGGTCGGCACTATTTCTGTTACTGTTTATTGTCTTTTGTGTATTGCATTTTTTTGTACTTTTTGTATTATCTTGTAACTTTATGTCTGCACTGCTTTTTGTCCTGCACTGTCTTTTGTCCTGCACTGTCTTGTTTGTCTTGTCCTGCACTGTTTGCACCAGGTTGCACAGCTGCACTCTATGTGGCTAAGACTACTTACATGTCCTTAGCCCTGTCTTTGTTTTATGTAGCACCTTGATCCTGGAGAAACGTTGTCTCATTTCACTGTGTACTGCAACAGCTATATATGGTTGAAATGTCAACAAAAGCTTCTTGACTTGACTTGATCATAATTAACTTTTGTATATGCAACACCTTGTATTTAGCAACATAAGAGCCCATAGACTCACACAGGCACTATTTAATTTAAAGCAATCAGCTTCACTGAAAAATAGTCAGTGGTCTTTCCCACACTTTGATTTCTCACTTTCTTTCAATAATGATGAGTCATAAAGTATAGTTTCAGTGTTGGCCAGGCAGAATCCATTGGACCTCCGTACATCTGGAATGCAAAAGATCATTAGATATAATAATAAATAAATGAAATGATTGGTTGTGCTTTTATGGGAAGATAATCAATGATAGCATGGAACAATTATACCACAGCTCTTAATGAATTCTATTCACTCTATTCTGAGTGGTCACAAGACCAAAACGTGGCAGCTCTGACTTGCTCCTTCATATAATGTTTCCTATCTTATCTATAGTAACAGCTCATTTACAGAAATTTGTATGGCAGATTCTAAACCTAAGAACAATTAAATAACGTGCTACATAACAACAGAAACTTGTGGAAATGTTAATATGGTGCAGTATTCTGTAAAGATTTTACTTAGCATTTATGAAAGAAGCCTCCACTGTTAACACTCTGTAAAGGTTAGCGGTAAAGTAAAATGACAATCTGTATCTTTATATAAGTGAGTGACGTGACATATGGCTAAGTACGGTGACCCATACTAAGAATTTGTTCTCAGCATTTAACCCATCCAAAGTGTACACACACAGCAGTGAACACACACACACACACACACACACACACACACACACACACACACACACACACACACACACACACACACCATGAACACACACACAGAGCAATGGGCAGTCATTTATGTGCCCATTTAGGCAGTTGGGGGGGTTTGTTTCCTTGCTCAAGGGCACCTCAGTCGTGTTCGGCCACGAGACTCAAACCCACAACCTTAAGGTTAGGAGTCAGACTCTCTAACCATTAGGCCACAACTTCCCCCATATTTATATATATAAATCAAAAGAAAATAGAAATGCCTGCTTAACAAAAGTAATAACAGGAATTAGTCTGACAGAAGTTCCACGACATTAATTCAAAAGCAACAATAAATTATGATCTTTCATTGTTTATTAATTGAAATCTGTCATTCCTGTCATCACTGATTATTATACCAGAAATATGAAGTTCTTTACAGATATCTGATGACTAACCTGCCTCTGTGACGGGACTGATAGGCTGAACCGAATCATAGGTGAGTATCCTAGCCTGCTCAGATTGGGGCTCCTCAACTAATGTGAGCAATGCCTCAGACTGGGAATACTGAAAAAGACAAAATTTCATAGAAAAACTTTTCAAAAGTTTTTAAAACCTTTAGATTTAAACAGTTTCCATACCTCATTCAACATGCAGATTATACTGGTCAGTAATTTTTCCACCTCGTCCAACTGGCTTTGAGTCATTGTTGATTCCATGATTGTTTTACCTCCTGAGGGTCACACTAACAGAAGAAACTGTTTAAACATGAATAATTGTAGCATATTTTAATATTCATGCCATCTGCTTAAATGTGTTGGACTGTTCAGCTGAAGGGTGAAATTTGCCACTATAAACACCAGGATCCCAATGTCTGGAAATGATTATTTTGAATGGCTAACTCTATTCCCAACAAGATCATAAACACACTTTACATTTTTGTTTGACTCTTTGCCCAGTCTTACCATTGGCATGGAAAGTAGTACGCTATAAACACTAGGACTTCACACGCCTAAAGATTTCTTTACGGATGGTTAGTGGTTCTTACTTCCTTAAAGGGATTTTTTTTTAGAATCCTTTCTGAGTAGGTTTTTACACAGAACCTTTAAGAGTGCTTACTGACTTTCTCTGGAAGGAAGAAAATCATTGGCCTTTTGTTCTCAGGTGACACTAACTGGAACCATAAAAATGCTCTTATTTGTCCTATGTAGATTTACCTTAAATTAGCTTGACACACTAAAGGCAGTGAAATCATGTCGTAAGGTGCATTGCAAAATTATTTACCCCCTTAGTGGTTTTCCTCTTTTGTTGCATTACAACACGGGAATTAAAATTGGTTTGAATTTTATCTAATGGACCTAATAAAAAATAGTCCAATGTGTTGAAGTGGAAGGAATAAAAAAAAATTTAAACTGAAAAGTTTTGAGAGCATACCCACTTTGCTATGAAATCCGTAAATAAGGTCTAGTCCGACCAATTAAAAAAAAAAATCTAACCAATCCAGTACAAAAAGTCACATAAGTCAGAATAGTAGAAGTCAAAAGTCACATAATCGGTTGATTAAGGTCCACCTGTGTGCAGTCATGGTATCATTTAAACAATCACTTGATCAGTATTAATTTTTGAAAGGCCCCTTGAATCTGACACACAACAAAGCAAGAAACATAAAAACAAAAAAGTTCTCCAAACAAGTCAGAGACAAAGTTATGGAGACATATACATCAGTATTAGGTTATTTAAAAAAACTTCCAAACTGAAAATCCCATAAATAACTATTAAACAAACAAAGTTATAAATTTGAACCTTTAGTCCATCATTGAAAAGGCTATGTATGCAACACTTCCCATTGACCCCAAGCACCCCATTCCCACAGTAAAGCATGGCAGTATCATTTAAAGGTCAAATCTTGAGGTGAATATTTTAGTCTGCCAAAGATTTGAAAAAGAGGTTCATTTTCCAACAGGACAATGACCTGTGAACCCCAGACCTCAATCCAACTGAGAATCTGTGGCATGAGATCCATCTAATTTCAAAGAGCTATAGCAGTTTTCCCAATGGCTAGATGTGCTAAGCTCATAGAGACATACAGTACTGTACCCCCCAAGTGAGCTTTAATCTACATCCCACCACTGAGCAAACCACCTACAGTACTTAAATCCTTTACATCAGATGGATTTTTTGTTTTGTTTTTGGAAGTGCATATTAACAGTTTACATCAGATCAAAGTTTTACATCAGATTTTTTGAGAATCCTGACAAGGGCTACATTCTGCCTTGTAATGTACTAAAAAGTTCGATGAACTAATATCCATCTAGAGAAACTCCAGAAAACAACTTTTGCTGTGAAATCTGATCACAAATATGCAGTCAAAATAAATGTAAAAAATGAAACTCACCCAAGTCCACATCATACTGACTGCATACACTTTTTGGATTTTTTTTTTTTTTTTTTGGATACTGAAGTGTATCAGTATACTAAATAGAATTTATGTATGTGCTGTATCTCCATGTGTATCTACTGTGTGAAGTAGTGTGAAGCACAATATCCAGTACTGTTTGGTAGAATTCACAATGCACCAGCCTGTAAGTGTACAGTGTAAATCTTGGTTGACTTCAGCTTGGAGGTATTCCAACATTCCCCTCCGTGTCTATGGAAAAGTGTGTTAAAGTTTATTGAAAGTTATACCCTGTAACCCAGCTACTCATTCGGGTGAAAAACAATTTCACTCTAATTATTAAAAAACACACCACCAGGACAGAATATCATATTTCTCATAAAATAATTCTTTTTACTCTTATCATATGATTATTCTTATTCCAAAAGATAAAAATGCATTAAAAATGATATTTCACAACAATCACATTGCTTAAACAAGTCCACTTGGAAGTGCAAATATTTTAATAGTAGTCTGTCGGGATGAAAAAAATTATACTTAAATATTCAATTACGTGTGTAATAAATAAGCAAAATATTTTTGGATAAATGACATATTTTTTAATATCTTACTCTACTGAGTTTTCCTAGCAGTAATCTGTAACGATTATTCCCTGTTATAATAACAACCAATTTAAATTACAGAAAAAGAATTTGATATTTCTATTAAATAACAGGAGATGGAGTGTGAATTTTTTTACATTTGTGGATTTAAACAGATTTTTCTCTCCCTCTTAATCCCAACTATATTAAATCACAAAATAACATAACTGGCTTCAATAATCAATGAAATTGCTAAACACACACACACTCTCACTCACTCACTCATTCACTCTATATATATCAAAATTGTGTATCAAAATTGTCATGTCCACATAAACCTTTTCTCACATTTGCTCTGATGAGCTTCTTAGATAATCAAGAAACCTATATGTTGCAAATAAAATCTTTCGATCTGTTTTAAAGTCTGTGCATGATAGCCCTGTGTAGTACAGTACAAGTCCCAGCACTACTGCTGCCCCCAACGGCTACACCTGGTATTACATTCCACACAAAAATAGACACTTAGATTTGTCATTGGTTAAGTAATCGAAGGTATTTTCCACAATTTTTTCCTAATCACTGCAGTCCTAACACTGTAGCCTGTGTTATTTGGACTTTCGAGCTCTTTTAGAAGGCGGTGCACTCCTTGTCCTGAGCACAGAAGTGTTCTCAGTGGTGTGGTGTTTGCGTGTGTGGCGCAGCAACAGTTGTCGGTCCGGTGTTGAATACTGGCACAGTGGGCAAGGGAATGACTCTCCTGTGTGATGCCGCCGTGAGTGGAGGTCCAAACTTTTCTTTTGGATGCTGCAATAATAACAAGAGATGCAATTATACCTGCAAGCCTGTATATATTTGTATGTACATAAATGACAGCCTGAAGCCTATAAACTTATTTAACCATTTAATTAAAGAAACTGCTTTGGCGTGATCAGGGTCGATACAGAGTTTATCCCAGGACCACTGGGTGTGATGACTTAATACACCCTTCTTTGCACGAGTACTTAGAGGCAAATTTAAATGAGTCAATCCATCAACAAGCAAATTTTTGTTGGTGGTAGAAGGAAACCAGAGAACATGTGAGAATATGCAGACAGTAACCACCAGTGACCACCAAGTTGCACCAAGTCCCCATCCCTGTCCTATCTATTTGCAAAATGTAAATCTACACAGTAACATACCATCAGACCCATAATCACAGAATATATATCTAGAGTTTTGTATCCCCTTGGATTCTAGTTTGGAAAAAAAATCTCTAGAACAGAACTGCATGTACATTTCAACCTTACAACCTTATGTAATCTACTCTAAATCAGCACACAGCTCTAATAGCGGTCTCACGTGTTTGCCTCCCACTTGAAATGATTTGAGTAGATCTCATTAAGCACTACTAATCATGTGGAAAGACATACAAATATTACAAGTCTAGGAAATCAAAACCACATTACTGTAAAAAACATCAAAACTCTGCCTTTATTTATCTTAGTACCCTACAGCTGGCAGCACACTTCAGTAAATCTCAGGGAAACATAACCAACAGTCCGGTACTGCAATGATTATGGTATCAGAGCCATCACAGAAAAAAAGAATTTTGGATGTCAAGTAGCTTTTTTATTGTATTTCAAATATCTGATGCACTACACTTGTGAAATTAAACAATGTTTCTCCAGCACCATAAAACACATCAAAAGTCATGTGTGTGTGTGTGTGTGTGTGTGTGTGTGTGTGTGTGTGTGTGTGTGTGTGTGTGTTTACCAGCTGTAGGGGCAGTACTGGCAGCGGTAGGGCTTTTCCTGAGTATGTGTCCGCGAGTGTCGTCTCAGAGAGCTCCTGTCGATGGAGGCGTATGGACACTGGGGACACTTGTAAGGCTTTTCACCTACAGCAAGGAAGACAATGCGTTTGTTTTTTTTTGTTCTTTTTACACCTACAGGGTTTAGATTCAATGTATAAGACTCTCTGATGTCATGGCAACCAAAACCTCTAACTCTAAATGTGCTGGAGAGCTGTGATGCTGTTGGGCAATAAGACGTAATGACACGTAGTTGCTCAGTGGATGTTACATAGTCTCTTTTGTCTTTGTCACTTTTCTTCTTTTCGAAAACTTCACTCGTGTTTGTTGCATGTCTTCTGCACATCTCCAATGCATTTCTAGTAAATGTTTGACAACAGGGCACCAAAACTTTGTGAATTTCTGAACACTGCTTGCAATTCAGCATCATCTGCACCAGGACAGTTCTGGGAAGTCGTGGTGGAGACTAGTGGCGGAAACTTTCAGATTTTGTAAAACGACCATCAAATAATATATAGTGATGTGAGCCTAGAAGCTGTTGAATGTATTAAAGACCAATGAAATTGCATATTGCGATTTCTTGGTGCATCTTATGCCACATATTTATGGGGCTGGATAAGACGCATATCCCTATTCTTTCCCTGATGGATGACGTAGCCATCTGTTGATCTCCAGGCACTTGCTGATGAAAAGTATATGATTATGCGATCATGCTTATATATAAATATATATTGTCAACACATGAAATCAGCTACATCTGTAAAGATTTCGATATGCTAAATCTTTTTTCTATTTAAAACTATTTTCTACTTAAAACTATTTAAGACGTTGATGCCATTATACTTCAGTTTAAACTGTAACACAATGTAAGAGTATATGCTCCCAAAGTAATAAAAGCTGTGAACCTGTGTGGACACGCATGTGCTGGATGAGCGAGGCTTTCAGTCTGGTACTGTAGTGACAGCGAAGGCACTGATAAGGCTTCTCCCCACGATGAATATCCATGTGACGCCGCATGGTCAGCTTGGTGGAAAATTTTCTGTCCAAACACATGGATTTTTAAAAGCATTGTTACTTAGTTCATAACCTAGTGAAGTTGCGTCCATGTGTTCATGGATACAGACTTCTGTAAGTCAATCTTGATAAGGACGTCTGCCAGACGCCATAAATTTCATGTGATTGACAAAGCTGTAGTTCTTATTAATGTAGTGTAAAGCCCTATAAACTATAATGAAGCTATACAAAGATTTCTAGACATTTTGTGGAAAATGGAAAGAATGTGAATATAACATACTTATCACACAGCATGCAGCAGAAGTCTTTCCGTTTAGGGGTCTTTAATCCCACACTTATCTCCTGCTCGGTGACCGTTGCATAGTCTTTTTTGTCTTTGTCACTTTTCTTCTTTTCTACAACCTCACTCATCTTTGTTGCATGTCTCCATGACTCCACCTGCACATCACCCAGGCGTTTGGAGTAACTGTTTGTCAATGGAGCACCAAACTTTAGGGAGGATGATGATCTGTGTGTGAATAACAAATGAACACAGCTTGCAATTCAGCATCGTCTGAAGTCTGGAGTGCTACCGTGGAATGTCGTCGGCTGGTTGGAAAACTTGAGAGATACTTACACGTTGTAGGAAACGTCGTGGTGTAAATCTCCATCGGTCTGGGTGTGCTGATGAAGAATGTGCTTGTACGTCTTCTTCCAAGCTTTTTCTAAAGAACAAGTGTGGAACGGGATACAAACAAATAGGATAATATGGTCTTAAACTCATTGCAACCACATCTATAGAGCTGAGTAGTTGAAATGGGCGTTTCTGCCGGTTTGTCATCGGGCATGAGGGCAGGATACACCCTGGACGGAGTGCCAACTCATCATAGGGCACACACACACTCTCATTCACTCACACACACACACACACACACACACACACACACTACGGACAATTTTCCAGAGATGCCAATCAACCTACCATGCATGTCTTTGGACCAGGGGAGGAAACCGGAGTACCCGGAGGAAACCCCCGAGGCACAGGGAGAACATGTAAACTCCACACACACAAGGCGGAGGTGGGAATCAAACCCCCAACCCTGGAGGTGTGAGGCAAACATGCTAACTACTAAGCCACCGTGCCCCCCATATGTAACATGAGTGACAGGGAAATGAAATTGGACACTGAAGAGGTGAAGTGCATATAAAAGTGCTAGAATAATTTTTAAAAAGCCTGAAACCAAAAGAAATACTGCAGAGAGTGGAAACCAGCACGCTCATATTCAGACCACAGCAAAATTGTGAAAGAGCAAGAACATCGAAGTTGTTGTTCTTCGTGCATCTTTATATTAACCTTTCGTTTTATGTTTATATCCTGTAAAGCTGCTTTGAGACAATGTCAATTGTTAACAGTGCTATACAAATAAATTTGAAAGTTTGCAAGTGCAAAAATAACCATTATATCAGCTTACCTGTGAAATCGCAATACAAGCACTTAAAGCCTCCCTGAAAGTGGCAGCGCTGGTGTACCTCCCACTCCTGCCCCGAGCGGCACCACTTAAAGCATAGTAAGCACTGTTTCTGAGAAGATTTCGTCCGAGCTTGGTTATGCCTCTTCTGGTGAGCGTCACATAAGTTTGCTCTTCTGAACATTCGGGAACAAAAAGAACACTTGTGGTGTTTAGACCTCTTCCTTCTTGCATGGCTCTTCCAGTGGCACTCCATATCGGCCCAGTCTCCTGCTGCCCAGCCACAGCGTGGGCATTTGAACCCCTGTTCACCGTCATGGCATTTCAAGTGCACCTCTAAGAGGCTATGATTAGCCAAGACTGCCTGACAAAACACACAAGAAAGCCCCATTTCCTCTTCAGCCTGCTTTTGTGTTTCAGATGTGGTCAAAAGGGGCTGCTTGTCTTCCAGGGAAGTCTCTAAGACATCTTGTCCACCTGAAGGAACAGACAGGGGGACAGGCTGAGAGGGACATTTGGCACTAGAGATTCTGCACAAGCCAAGAGTCATTAAATGAGCCGACTGTGCCATTTCTTCATCATCAGCACAGGTGATATCAGCAGAAAGAGGCCCCTGGAGTCCGTGGCTGGAATCCTCCAGCTGAAAGACATTCTCTTCATCACTGTGTCTGTCTTCATCAAACAAAGTGCTCACCTGGACAAAACGTACCAAACGCATTGATTTAAAAGGTATACAGTCATCAGGATATGTCAATGTTTTATGGTTATAGAGCTGCTGCAATAAGTTATCACTCACCTCACACGTCTGGGCCACATGAAGGTTGCTGTCGGAATTGGCACTCAAACTGATATCGCATGGTGGTGAGCTGATGTTCTGCAAAATGCCATACATTGGGAGCAGGAACATGCGGTCCATGTCCATGTGGTCCTCACCATTTTTGGAGCCAGAATGCAGATCATAAGGAGAGGCATTTTGGTCAAGCTCGGTCAAGCTCTCCTCCTCCTCCTTCTCCTGGCAGGAGAGGTTGTGACATAATGGTGATGATAATGTTGAAGAATGGCTTTCGGTGATGTGACTGCAGATGCTAGTCTTCAGACTGCTGGTAAACTGGCACACTCGGCAGCGAAACACCTCAACCAAAAAGGCCTCCACCAAAGTGGACAAATGAGGGTGAAATCCCTTGGCAGAGCTGCAGTAAAACTGGGATGTGCTGCTTTCTTCTCGAAGACTCAGCGTTACAGGGTCTATAAGTTGATATGCATCTTTAATCCCAGCCATACTATGGCCTGCTTACATAAAGGGAATACATACACACACATTAGTGGTACATTAAGCCAAGAAAGATGTATAGAGACAAGCATTTTAGTGTACTTTATAATTCCTATACTGTTCAACATGGTATACATCATAACACGTGAATTAAAATGTCTGCTGTGAATTGAATTTAAAGCTATATGTTTAAGATAAACTGAAATATACAACTGCTGGTTCTGTTCAGTATTATAATGTACCACATTAATGGTTACTGTGCTTGCACGTGGGACAGTTTAATTTAACAGTATACACATTCTGACTCATTTCATTCACCTCACCTGTTTCCTAACTTCAGTTCTTTGTTATCAGAGTATATATCTGCCTTAGTGCATGTCCTTATCATAACAGAAACGGTTATGACAATACAAGACAGAACGGAAATTAAGGGTGGAAATGTACTAGCTGACAAGCTAGCATGGCTATTGTTCAGGGGTCAATGCAAAATGCCAAAACAAAGTTAAAACGTAAACAAAGAATAAACTCGGCAAATAAACTTTGGCATACACAATATCCTAAACTTCTCTTCTATATATATATTACGCCTTATTCGTGTGTATAAATATCGAAATCTCACTGATAGAATCTAGGCTGGCTTTTCGGAATGGAATGTGCTTTTTAAACGGTCCCTAGGTTTGCCGATTCCTCACGTACTGCGCATGCGCTTACTGAAGGTTCGCTAGTTCCGTTTAGCCTAAATTGCCGTTGCTAAAGATGGAAACCATGATTAACGATGCAGTAAATCATTTCGCGTAAGAGAGTTTTTGTTTGGTTACCTGTGAAATATATACATGTATTCTTGGGCAAAGAAGGTTTTAATATTTATTTGTTCGCGTACATTTAGCTTTTAGTTTCGGTTGTTATGGAAACGTTAGGACATGGTATCAATGTTGCTAGCTAACTTTTAGGCTAAGCGGCTTGATTAGCTCGGTTTGCTAACGCGTTAGCAAACAGCTGTATTTCACAGTGATAAAATATGTAGATGATTAAAATCCCGCTGTTTGTATTGTATAATGTAATCTAATAATGTAATAATGTAATGGACATTAGCTAAGAATAATGTTTAGTAGCCAGCCAGATAGCTAGCTAGCTATCTAGCTAGCTTGTCAACAATAGCGTCAACATATGGTTAGCTAGCTGTCTTGCAACGATAAACAATAGTTTAATATATTTATAATTATTTTATACATTTATCATTATAATTATTTAACGACAAACAATAGTTTTATATATTTATACATAAAGTGATGCGGCTAATCGAATCTAGTATTAATAATCATTTAATTTTGAAGCAGTTAATTTTTTTTTAGTTCTGTGTGTGAGACTATTGAGTTTGATGACTCCTTTCTGTTTTTTCTATTTATTTATTATTTTACAGAAGTAACAATGTGTCAGGTGAAGAGGAAGAGAATAGACTCGGGGCATGCAAGGAAAATGAAAGCATGGAGAAACACAAGCGAAAAAAACACAAACATCACAGCAAGCACAGAAAACACAAACATTTATCACTGGAGGAAAAGGAACACAGACACAAGCACAAACACAAGCATAAAAAGCGCAAACACAGAGATTCCTCCAGGGTGGATGACAGGGGCGTCGAGGTCGCAGATGAAACTGTGGCACTGAAGAAGACCAGGTTGGATGACCTAGCAGCCCTGGAGGATTTGGAAAAGCAAAGGGCCCTGATCCAAGCAGAGCTCGATAATGAGCTGATGGAGGGAAGAGTTCACTCAGGAATGGGACTGATACTGCAGGGATATAACTCAGGCTCAGATGAGGATATGGATGTGCTGGAGCGGACATGTAATAGGGATGAGCAGAGGGAGAATCTAGAACAGCTTCATATGCCTGGGGGACCAGAAAGCCAGTCTGTTGCTAAAGACACAGAACAAAGTCAGGACAGTTCTATAGATGAGGAAAGAATGGGTCCTTGGCGGCGTAGTAGAAGCAAGTCTGAAGAGGAGGCAGCTATCCAACATAAATCAGATAGAAAAAAGAGTAGACCTGAGTCAGATTCAGATAACAAACACAAAACTCAAGGTCCATGCCCATCTTTAGAGAAGAAGCCATCCCATAACATGCAGCAGTCCAGAGGTGGTCGTACAAAATCCAGATCTCCTACATTATCCAGGAAACAGAATAACACCCATAAGGATTCCCAGTCAGGCTCTGCAGAGACAGAACAGGGAAGTAAAAGAGACTCTTCATCTTCATTTCGCCAGCCTGGGACCAGAAGTACTGACCATGCCAAATCACCAGAGAAGGTAAGACGCTCCAGTTCAAAAGACAGACATAGAAGATTACCTGAGCCTGACCGCAAGCGGGACAGGGACAACCCATCAGCCAAGTCTCCTTGTAAGGAGGTCTCATCAGGCAAGGAAAACAGATCCCCCCACAGAAGGCACATCCACAGTCCAATCCGGGATAGATCCTCTCGCCGGAGCAGGGAACGCCATTCCCCTCAACAGCCTTCCAACTTTCGATCTGCCCCCCGCAACAGATCTCCAGCCAGAAGGGAACGTTCTCGCTCTACTGATAGAAGACGGAGAGAATCCGACCGACAGAGACTCTCGCCCAACAGGTTTGAATCAAGCAGATGCGCTTATTTATATGTTATATATTTTTAAGTTTATATTAATAAGTTAACTTATATTTATAAGTTGTTTTCCTTTTTAGCATGGATCAATCATGGTCTGCACAATGATATTGAAGAGATCTAAAATGATTAATTTAAGGTGTCACACACAAAGAATTTTTAATTGTTTTTGACCTCATGCATTTATCCTCCTGTTTATTTGACCTCATGACCATCACCCCAGTGTTTATGCTGCATGGGCACAAGGGGTGAAATAGTTGAAATGCTAATAATCAATGCTATTCTCAATAATAATTGACATTTTTCTTCATTTTTATATTGGTCTTCCCTCATGTAAATGTGTGCCCTACAGGATGCGGTCCCGTGATGAGGCAGCCAGCTGCAGTGGGCCGAATCCCTCTCTCGGCTCCAGAGGAAGGCCGAGCCGTTCTCCCAGGAGACGCACCAGCAGATCTCCTCTTCCCAGACGAAGGTCTGTGCAAGATGTCTCTCAGTTTAATTCTAGTGTAATGATTTTTTTTTCTCCGGAGGCCTCCTGAGTTCTCCTGGGTTTATCACTTAACAGTTTTAAACTGGAGTCATTTTTATTTGTTTATTTATTTATTTTTTTACTTTCACTGCTGTTGCCTTAGGTCTGTGGAGCGGGGAAGGATGGGCTACAGGTATCAGGCACGCTCAGGATCTCAGGAGCGGAAGAAAAGAAGCAGGGAGAAGGATGATAAGTTTAAGGGCAGTCTGTCGGAAGGCATGAAAGCCGATCAGGATGAATCAGATGAAGACGTGTAAGTGCATAAGAGCTGTCAGTTTTGTATATTTGGTGATTCCAGGCATTTATGCATTTACACAAAGCATAATTACGGATTTTGTTTGCATGTAGTTTGGAAGATTATGATGTGGATGAAGAGGATGAGGAGGCACTGATAGAGCAAAGGAGACTCCAGCGCTTGGCAATTGTACAGGTAATATCAGAATCAGAATCAGATTTATTGGCCAAGTGTGTTGACACGCACAAGGAATTTGGTTCCAGCAGTTTGTGACTCTCAAAGGTACAGACATAAATAACACAATACTATACAAGAAAACAATGCAGGGGGGTGCCAATTATTTTTTCTGCTGTTCTAACCGTGCATTGCAGTCTGTTCCTGTCCTGTTTTTTTGCTGCACCAAACCAGATGGTGATGGATGTGCACAGGACAGATTCCATGACTGCAGTGTAGAACAGCATCAACAGCTCCTGTGGCAGACCGTACTTCCTTAATTGGCGTAGAAAGTACATCCTCTGCTGGGCCTTTTTGATGACAGATTTTATGTTGCACTCCCATTTCAGGTCTTGGGAAATGGTAGTGCCCAGAAACTTGAAGGCCTCCACAGATGACTGTTAGATATTGTGAGGGGGAGTAGTGTTGAGGGGTCTTTCCTAAAGTCCACTATCATCTCCACAGTTTTGAGGGTGTATAGCTCCAGACTGTTCTGACTGCACCATAGCACCAGCCACTTTACCTCCTCTCGGTATGCACTCATCGCCACCTTGGATGAGACAGATGAGCGTAGTATCATCTGCAAACTTCAGGAGTTTAACAGTTGGGTCACTTGAAGTGCAGTCATTAGTGTAGAGGGAGAATAGCAGTGGGGAGAGGACACATCCCTGTGGAGCGCCAGTGCTGATTGTCCGAATGCTGGAGGTGACACCTCCCAGTCTCTCCTGTTGTTTCCTGTCTGTCAGGAAGCTGGTGATCCACTGACCGATGGAAGGTGTTATAGTGAGCCTTAGGAGTTTAGAGTGAAGAATTTCCGGAATTATAGTATTAAAAGCCGAACTAAAGTCAACAAACAGAATCCGGGCGTATATCCCTGGGCAGTCCATGTATGCAGAATGTAGTGCAGTCCGATGTTGACTGCGTCGTCCACTGACCTGTTTGCATGGTAGGCAAACTGTAGGGGATCCAGCATCAGTTCTGTGACAGACTTTAGGTGGGCCAATACCAGCTGTTCAAAGGTCTTCATGACAACAGATGTCAGAGCAACATGCCTGTAGTCATTTAGTCCAGTGATGGAGGGTTTCTTGGGGACCGGGAAGATTGTGGAGAGTTTAAGCAGGAGGGGACTTGACACAGCTCCAGAGATCTATTGAAGATATTGGTGAAAATAGGAGCCAGTCGATCAGCACATGCTTTGAGACAAATAAATAACAGGACTGATAAAGCTGTCTTTTTGTTATTGGTGTTTGTGAAAGATTTACACCTCCATTTTCTCAAGGTTTCTCAAGGTTTCTAACCATATCTGATGAAATTTAAATGTTTAAAAAAATGAAGTATTCCGACCTAAATTTGAGCTCAGGTGCATCCTGTTTGATTAGATTTTTTCTAGCAATTGACTGTAGTCTCAGTGACAGTTTCAGCTGATTGGACATTGTTCAGGAAAGGCACACATTTTTGTATGTACAAATCAGTGTGTTATTTAAACAACCCTTTAAGTTTTTCGAACTCCATATACATCCATAATCTAACTGCATCAAGACAGTGATCTAGGGAAGGGCACTTGAGGGACTTAAGTAGCAACAAAGTTACTGCACATCAAATGCCAAATGGGTAAAGAAGAAAAAAAAAACATCTTCATGGTGAACAATGGTAATTACAGCATAGTGGTATTGGGTGCTTCACAGTGATGGGGAGACTTGTCAGAATTGAGGCAAGAATGAATACAGCTTTATACAAAGCCCCAATTGTCTGAATGGCATAGCCAAAGGTCAGAGTAGCTCCCTTCCAAATGTTTTTAACAGGTCTGAATAATTCTGTATTAGATTTAAGCTGTTGATTGATTAATTTTTAAGAAATATTTCTCATTTCCACTTTTAGTTATGGCTTATCATGTCAGAGTGCTGACCAGAAGAGTGGATTTATCCATTGCTCAATATAATGTGCAAAAACGACGTCTGACCAAAAATGGTGCAGAGTAACTTTAATGTACTCGTGGCATGCCGGCTCGCATTCTCAAAGCTCATCTGAAATTTAGCATTCAGAGATCATGGTTTTTCGAATTTAGCCTCCAACCAAAGCAGTCCAGGCCTACAGTAGACAAGCTCTAAAGTCTGCATGCAATTCAGAATACTGGCAGGCTATTCATCTGCAGTAAAGCAAACTTGTTCAATGCTGAAAACCTTTTGACCATGTTTATGTCCCATGCAGAAATATAAGGAAGCATACGAGGACAACAGCAAGTCAGAGCCTGCCAGTCCTCAGAGTAGCTCTCACAGCCGCTCTCCCTCACCAGAAGATGTTCTAGAGCGAGTTGCAGCTGATGTAAAGGCTTATGAGCAAGAGAACCTGGACACCTTCGAGGCCAACATTAAGGCGAAACACAATCTGCTCACCCAGGAAAAAGACGGTAAGTTTTATTATGTAGTCGAAGTTATCATAAAAAAAGACACTAGATGGAAAAGATGCAAATTTTCTTGGTGATTTTCTCTATGTCTCCATTTCATTAATGGACACATAGAGAGAATTTTCTCTTTGTCTCCATTTCATTAATTATGTGCTGACATGCAGCCACTTTATTGGCTGTTATCTTGATTATGTGATGGTTATTTGCCATTTTGAAGAGAAAAAAAATTCCCTGACAAGGATAAAGTTACTGAAGTAAAAGTGCTTTGTAGTCTATTAATACTTTCTGTCTGCAGAAATGTAATTATTACTTTGGTTTAATGACACCAAAACAAACCTGATAGTGAACCTCAAATACCAGATAAGATTTTGATCATAAACGACGTTTAAAGAACAAAATACACCAATTATTAACTGTGTTGTGGCAGGGTCATGATATTTCTGATTATTTTTTGTAGATGAACATTAAATTCTTTTTTCTTTTTATTTTTTCCTCCCATTTTTTCTCTTCTAGGGGGTAATCCAAAGAAGCAATCAGCTCCTGACATGTTTACAGAGTCAGATGACATGTTTGCCGCATACTTTGACGTAAGTAGTCAGGAAATGGTTTTGCATTGCATGGGTTTGAGACTTTCCATGCCTGAGTGCTTAAATAAAGTTGTCTGTGTAAGGAGATCTGCACAGGTAGAATTGCATAGTGCTGCAAAAGATCTTGTCTTTCCCTTAATGGCTTTTTGCTGCGTAGGTAAGTTGAACTTCTTCGTGCTCCCTCCTGAACAAAATGTCATTACCTCTCTGGGTAATCTTTATCACAAAGCATTTTCTTCTTGCACTGAACATTAAAAAAAATCCTGTGCTGTGATTGAAGTCTACTTTGTGCTGCTTAACCTACATGATTTCGAATAATGACATGACAGTTTAGTAAAAAAAGATGCAGCGCTTTAGTTGTATTCAAATTAGATTGTAAGATTAAAAACCCAGATATTCCAGTGATATTCAAAACGCAACAAAATCTGTAGCTTTTAAACCTGATAGCACAATTCTTTTCCCCTTCAGGTTATAAGATTTAAAGTATTTAAGTTACCGTAATAAGAAAAATACAGACCAAAAATATAATCAGATATCATTAAGCATTCTGACATTTACAAACTTTTCAAAGATGGGTCTGTCTGAATATAGCCTTGGTCTCAATCTTCATGTTTACCGTTTTTCTATTTTTAGAGTGCAAGGTTGCGTGCAGCAGGCATTGGGAAGGACTTTAAGGAGAACCCCAGTCTGAAAGACAACTGGACAGATGCTGAAGGATATTATCGTAAGTGACATTTAAAGTATACGTGTCTTTGCTCAGTTGCCTGACTATTCTACAAAGCAGAAAGTGCTAGCATGCACTGAGTAATCATGTCTTTTATTTTCCTCTTGTTTACAGGGGTGAACATCGGAGAGATGTTAGACAAACGATATGATGTTTACGGCTACACTGGACAGGGTGTGTTCAGTAATGTAATCCGTGCGAGGGACCTGGCACGAGCTGGTCAAGAAGTTGCTGTGAAAATCATACGCAACAATGAGCTCATGTAAGACAACTCATCGTTGTATATTGCTTAAACACAATTTGGGTGTCACAATCACCTAGATTTGTGAAATGGCATTGCAGATATGTGACAGTTGTTTAGACCAATGAGTACCGTAGAAATTTCTATTTGTACTGAATGTGTCCTAAGTGCACTATAATAAATATTTTCATATAAATTCAGTGATTTTTATCTATTTGCAGTTTCTTTTCTTTTTTTTTCTTTTTTTTTTTTTTTTGGATTTGCCATTTCTCAGTAAAAGCTAAGCATAATGGTTAAATCATGCTTCAGACTTTCAAATATATATGAATATTCATTTAAAAAATATTTCCTCCTCATAGGCAGAAGACCGGCCTTAAAGAGCTTGAGTTCCTGAAGAAGCTGAATGATGCCGATCCTGATGATAAATTCCACTGTGTGCGTCTGTTCAGGCACTTCTACCATAAGCAGCACCTGTGTTTGGTGTTTGAGCCACTCAGGTAAGGTTATTTTCAGCTGAGCTGTGTTACTTTCCGTGTTAAAGATGTCAGGGTGACATTATACTTCTAGAGTATTAGATAAGCATCAGCAGCAGTTTTTTTTTTTTTTTTTTTTAACTAAGCTTGGCAGCATTCTCAGAGTCCCCGAATATTTAAGTTGTACAGTTTCAGTATACATGGTAATTCTTCATTTGATGGAACAGTTTAGCCCTTCAGAAACTTTGAAAAGGTTTGGCTTTTTTTTAATAGTGAAATAAATGTTGCATAACTATATGATTTGGTTCCAGTATGAACCTGCGGGAGGTCCTGAAAAAGTATGGCAAAGATGTGGGTCTCCACATCAAGGCAGTGCGCTCCTACAGCCAGCAGATTTTCCTAGCTCTCAAACTCCTCAAGCGCTGCAACATCCTTCATGCTGACATCAAACCTGACAACATTCTGGTAAAGTTCATGAACAGTGTTACCTTGCAACACAACACCAAGTCTTTGTGTCCGGTAGCATTTCCTTTCTTAATTGCTTGCATTCTCTTCGAGCAGGTGAATGAGTCGAAAACCATACTGAAGCTTTGTGACTTTGGCTCTGCCTCCCACATCGCTGAGAACGACATCACGCCCTACTTGGTCAGCCGATTCTACAGAGCACCTGAGATCAGTAAGTCTGTCTTTGTGGAGTGTAGGAAGTAATGACATGCTGCATTAAAAATCTACTTTCATTCTGTATGCAGCAGCACAATACTAGATATAAATTATTCATCAAGTGGGCTTCAGTGTGAAGTATAGTTTACATGTGTATCTTGCATATTCTTCAATTCAGCCTCAAGTTGTTTTTGCTCTTAACTGTATAGGGTCTGTTGCTTTTGTTTTAGTGGTTTCTCGTGGATTTGATGTTAACTTTCTCTTCCAGTCATTGGAAAACCTTACGATTATGGAATCGACATGTGGTCTGTGGGTTGCACACTGTACGAGCTGTACACAGGAAAAATCCTCTTCCCTGGGAAGACCAACAACCACATGCTGAAACTTGCTATGGACCTTAAAGGGAAAATGCCCAACAAGGTAATGTGATGGACATTTGATTGGAAAACAAATATTGTATTAGAGGCCTATTAAGTTTATCATCTTAAATATCTTGTGCTTAATAAATGGTTTTCTTCTGTTGATTAATATTGGAACAATATCTGAACAGATTAAATATTGTTAAAATATTCACAGATGATCAGGAAAGGCTTGTTCAAGGACCAACACTTTGATCAAAACTTGAACTTCTTGTATACAGAGGTAGATAAAGTTACAGAACGGGTAAGCATCATTTCATTTCCACTTATTTGTTCTGTTGCAATCAATTGTAAAACATTCCCCGTGCTGTTTTTCAGTGTGTCTTTTAGTCCTGCTAACACTCTTTTTTTTCTTTCTTCTCTCTCTCTCTTCTTTGACTTTTTGAATATCCTGCTCTCCAGGAAAAAGTGACGGTGATGAGCAGCATCAACCCCACTAAGGACCTGTTAAACGACATGATTGGGCGTCAGAGACTACCGGAAGACCAGCGGAAGAAGGTGGTTCAGCTCAAAGACCTGATAGATCAGATTCTGGTGCTTGACCCAGCCAAGCGGATCAGCATCAACCAGGCCCTGCAGCACCCCTATATCCAGGAGAGGATGTGACTGTCATACCCAAACTTCTGAGGATACACAACACCAAATCCTTGAAAAGTCTGCCAACAAAGTGATGGTTTTGTATTTGTAGGCATGACTGAATAGATGAGGAGGCATTTTAATGTACAAGTAAAGGGTTTTTTGTTTGTTTTTCGTTTTTTTGTTTTTACTTTCTGAACCCAAGTTATCTTGCTTTTAGCTTTTAGTTCATGTTGCCCTCATAAAGATGTGTCACCAGCCCCTGAAATTTTTAGGCTCACACACAGCAGGTTAAAACTATTTTTATTTTTTGTTTATGTTCATGCAATAATTGATAGAATCTGAAAGCAACAAAAATGACTATCTATACATTTGCTGGTGTTCCAATAGTCTGAGCCTCCCCTAACACTGTACGTGATGATGTAAGTTCAGGATAAATGCAGTCTATATCCGCATCTCCCTCAGGTGCTAGAGCGACAGCGCCCACTGGTGCACAGGCCTGTAGGTGTGCGTCTGCTGAAATCGGAGCTCTTGAGCCCTACCTGAGCCTGTCTGCAGGGACGGCCTCCTCTGTAAAGGCAGGTTGTGTTCCTCTATCAGTACACTGAAGGTAAGCTCGGCCGGCCAAAATTGCCAGTATGCGGTGCCTCGGTTATACATTTTGGCTGAAAGTCTCATGAAAAAAACAGTATGCTCATTTTCTGGCATCTTTTGCATGTAGAGACGAGGAACGGTCTAAACCCATCATCCTTCCACAGAGCCAAAGTTAATTCCTAAAAACAGTTCTTGCGTAAACAAGTTGGGAAAGGAATTCCAAGGCTGTCACTATTGCTGTTAAGGGTAAGGGAAAAGGGGCAGTCTGAAATATTTGAACTGAACAAGCACCTTCAGTGTACTGCCTCTGACAGTCATGTATTGTTCAAATGCAATGTTTGACTCTCAGTGGATGCATTTAGTCTATCTAATGTTCTCGCAAGGGGTGCATGTGTTCTAAAATGTTGTGCACTTTGTATGAGCTTTTTTTGTGTACTTCAGCCTGTGTTCCTTTGGCCTGACGTGATCGTGTTGTCTTTTGATACAGGGATATTCCTCATCTGCTCTATGAATCTGCTTGTTTTGAGCGGTAATTGATTCTTTACTTCATATTGCTTTATTGTTATAATTAAGACACAGAACTAGCTCATCCAACTTGTATATTATCCATACCATGTCCTGCATGTTAAAACTAGTTTGCATAATTGTAAATTTATAATTGTGTGTTTATCATAAAACAATGTAAAATAAAAAATGTTTGATGTGGAGAAAAAGTAAGAAAAATATGGTCATAGACCTCTTGGTTTGTCTTGTGTGCACCCAATGGCAGGTAATTATGGTTTAAGATACCATACACTTTACGTTTAAGTTTCGTTGACACTAACTGCTGTTTATGATGTTTCTCCCACTGTTCCCTTGTGGTTGCTGAGAGAGAGAGATTATATTCTCCAACCAAAGGAGGCTCTTCTCTGTGCACCATCCTCCAGCCTGCCTCTGCTCTCAAAGAGACAAGACCTCCACAAGACCCCTATTCCAGGTCACTCCTAAAGGCATGTGTAGCTCCAAAATAGCATAGACAGAAATGACCAGTCTAATGATTGAAATGGAGGATGTTGAAATTTGATTTGTTTTTGAGTTCACACTTTCTAGCTCCTTTCTCACACCTTTTCAAGTCCCTTACACAGTACGCAGTATTTACCACAGATTTTTTTTTTCCTACCCTATACATAGTGTGAATGTGTAGTAAGAAAATGGCATGTGCTATTCGTCTAGCCCTGCAAATGTTCAGAGTAAACATGGACTAGATTTGGAATATTTCATGTCTCAGAGTTTTTATTTTATTTTTCAGTAAACAATAATGTCTTGAATATGAACGAGGGTCAGCAAATAAGTCATTAATTGTGTAGCATGTATTAATGGTAAATATTCAAGGGCGCTGATGATTACACCACTTACAAATTTCCCCTAATGATATTATTTAGTACTGTATCTCTAGTTTATAGCAATTAAAGCGACCCGTAACAAGTAAGTGGACAGACTGATGTATTAATCATCACTTCAGATTGTAGTGACATTGATTGACTGTTGCAACACTGGGGGGAAAAGATACTGGTTTATTTGTTCTCTGTATTTTAGGTGCTGTCGATTAGAGAAGACTCTTAAAGGGACTCACATCTGACCAAAGGTTTTTGCCTTAGAGCGTGATCTTTACTAGTTTTACTTTTATTCAACATTTCAGCAAAATTTGTAATTTGGATTTAATCTCTGGTTTTAAGCTTTAAGTCTCATTTGTCAGCCACTAAACACAACCTGAGCCATTATTCTACAGGTATACATGTTATAAAAGTGTTACAGCTACTTGGCTGGCAGTAGTAAAAAAAAAAAAAAAAAAAAGAGTGGCGGATTCAGTGAAGTGAGTTGGCTTTTGGTTAATGGGCATCAAAATCAGCCAGCCCATGCCACCTAGTTTTATTTCAGCTGTATTGCATTTATAGGAAGTTTGTTTTCTGAAACATTGGTGATTATATAATAACAATACATAATAAACTGGTGGCATAGCCAAATTGAACAACTGAAAGGTAATACCCTTCTTTTTTCACTGACCCATGTCTTTACACATGATCCTTAAAACTAACCTGAATTTGTCTCTATTTTTAGGGTAAGTCAACATTTACATCCCGTTCTGATCACTATACAACCTACAAAGAGGATATCCTGACTAGTCGTGCACCCTTCTGCTGAAATCCCATTTTAAAGAAGCCCATCGTCTCTTCCATTATTCATAAACCATCAGTTTTCAAATGAACTGTTCAAATACCGCATTCATATTCATTCAACAGATGCACTGTGTATAATGACATGACACCATGAATAAAGAAAGAAAAACACTTTTAATGCTCCTGTGGTCTTTTTTATTATTATTATAGTATTTTCATTATATTTTGAGCAACTCTTGACCATAGATGCAGCATTATATTTCCTAAATGACAAACATCCAACAGTGATGAATATAACAGGGTTATGTTTTCAATTTAGGAACTGTTGGCTTTTTAGCTGATGTAGAGCTTCTGTGTGTCGTTAAGCTCTTGGTCCTGTTTGGCAATGTGGGTTTTTGTGGAACCTTCACATTAACAGAGAAATTTGGGAACCCGGTTTCAGCTGTTTTGCATTTGCCTGACATGCTGTCAGGACATTTAAGCAAGGTGGGATGTGGCAACTTGCCTTTGCTTCCTCGTCCTGGTTTTGGGCAAGTAGGATGCCTGCACCTGCATGAAGAGTTGGGAGAAACCGTAAGTTTGGTAAAACTACACACAACCGAGTTGCACTCTGCATCCCTTGATACTCCAGTCTTGCATCCTGGAAAGTCACTTTTTCTTAAACGTTTGCTGTTTTGTGTGTTAGCAGTAGCTGGACGGGATCTAGCTAGTTTTGCTTTTTCTTTCTCCACAGTAGCAGCCTGGAGCTTTTCTATCTCCATCAGTCGTGCTATTACAGAATCAAGGCAAGTCTCAGTCACATCAAGATTTTCAGAAGACAGACTCTGTGTGGAGTCCAGTGATGCAGGAAGAACCTCTGGGTAAAACGCAGTTTCTGTGGAACAATGATCCAGGTCCTCATCAAAAGGTTCTGGCTTCAAGTCTAATTCCACAGCTGCTGCCCACTTTGACATTTCAATGCTTTCCTGCTCTTGATCTGAAACGTCACTGTCCGTGTGGCACTCTGACGATCCTGACATGTTATTCAATGAGTGTGTGTCACTTACTTTCCCTTCTAAAAGTCCAGCTTCAGAGATGTTCGAACTTAAACGGTGTAAGACATCTTTTTCCGTATTTTCTCTTTGAGATTGTCTTGCCCGTATGGGGTTCATTTTCAGCAAACAGTTTTTCTTTGCAAGTTGCTTCTTTTTATGGCTCTGCTCACGCGTGTGCTCATTCTTGTTACCACTGACAGGATCTGAGAGACCAAGCTTCTTCCACCTGTGGGTCAGCATCCTTAGCTTGTTGTTATGATGTCTCAGACTATAGAAGATAAATGTACCATAATTAATTGAAGAGCCAGAAATAGAATCTCTCTTTCCTAAAGTCGCTTTTCAACAGCTAGGAACTCATATCAGACTTGACATCAGATCCCAGTAGTGCAGAAAGCAAGAGGTCTAATGTTGCAGGATAATGCAGTTACATGCAGTTCAACTACAGGTTAAGGAAGGATTTTGTTTATGCCTACAAGTCCCAATGCCAAACCTTGTCAGAAGCAATGGTGTACTTTATTTATTTATTAAATATAGTACCCCGAAGCCAAACCTTGTCAGAAGCAATGGTGTACTTTATTTATTTATTAAATATAGTACCCCAATGCCAAACCTTGTCAGAAGCAATTGTGTACTTTATTTATTTATTAAAAAGAATATCATATTTACATTTTAAGATGGGAGGCAAGATAAGGAATGAAAAGGCCTCGAGTAAAGATCGCTTTGTTAGCTGGACAAATGGAAGTTAATAGGCAGCTACCAGTACATGTTGCTGGGAGCAAACGAGCCTAATATTTCAGAACACTCTGTACTTGAACCCATAATGAAGACGCCTGTCATCAGGCTGGGAGTGTCTTTGGTGGGTGAAAAGAGACCTCTGTATCTACTTACACTTTGGCGGATTCTGGCCAGTCACGGCAGATGGCTGGTTCATGCACCAAATCGACACTTCTGGCAGATGAAGCTTTCTATAAAATGTTTAATGCAAGTTTTGAGGATTAGATGCTTTGCTACATTTCACAGTCAAACCAACCGAAACAGCCGTCAAACTCTGGTTCCTCAATTCGCTATAATAGAAAATTCACAACACATTAAAGCAAACTATTGGAACCTGATACCTTTGGTGCACTCAGTCCTTTAGAGGGGTTTAAATATTCAATTTGTTGTGTTAAGCATCTGATTAGGAGATCCTGTAAGGAGAAAATATAACAGTGTATTAGCATGTCTTTGCCTGCACGCACATGGTGTGTAGTACCTGTATGTACCTGTAACTTCTATACACTATATATATCTATGCTGGAGCAAAATATTTTATTTATATGACATTTACATAATATTTCAAGCAATTTTCCTTTTTAAAGGCATTGCTTTACACATGCAAACGATATGTATTAATATAGTTCACTTACTGAAAATAATGAACCCAACTTATTCTAGGCAAAGAGACACCTGTGCTGAAACATTGAAATGAATTAAAAAAAGTAATATTACTAAATGCCCTGACCTTGAGATGGTGATGGAATGGTGGGCATTAGTGGTCTGTCCTCTTGGATGAGTGCTCTTAATCTTTTACACTGAGCACAATCAACAAGAAGCTCCTGAGCAGCTGGACATCAGGCAGTTGAATGGCCTCTTACGTCATTGGTTGCCGAGAAGAGGGCGGGCTCAGGGTAATCCTCTGGGATATTAATCCCCGCCCACCTTTCCTATTTCTGGCCTATCACGCCCCGCCCATTCACAACGCTCTTGGCCTATGGGCCCCGCCCATCTCCACAGATTCACACTAAAGTTTCGTTATGAATCTATGGAAATTCATGATTTTTAATAAATACACGATACACCAAAGCTGATAACCTCTTCCTCTTTATTTTTATGGTCTACCATTTTCTGTATAAATATTAGTAAATTGACTGACAGAGACGCTTTTCATACTTTTTTCCTGTTGTCCAGCTTGAAAACCATGGCAACTGACCGGGACATCGATAACTTGCTACAAAGCAGACAATAGAGTCGTGCTGATGTAGACAAAGTCTTCCATTACTTTACTGCAACAGTTATATAAATAAAAATAAAAAATACATACAGTATATATTTTCCTATTTAATCTTTATTTCTTCAGAAATCTGGCCACAGTATTATATATTAGTATTTTTATTATTTATTTATTTATTTATTTATTTATTTATTGGTATTTCTTTGGCTCATTTGGGTTAATCATTTCAGACTGTTGACATTATTTTCATTACTTAATATAAAAGTTTATTTTTTTTATATTAGCACGATTAGTGATTAGTAGTCAAAAGAAATATAAATCCAGATTTATTATCATAATTTTATTATTTTTTTTGTCAAATCTAGAATAAGTGCAATGTAAACATTATTAATGTAATGTACCCCTGTAATGTAAATAGTGGAATGTTCCAGTCATGTTTGAGGGGCTCGGGCGATACTATTTTTGTCATTTAGAGGGGGTGACTGTCAGCAGAGTCCTGGTGGCTTCGTTGGTGACTCTTCTTTTATATCTAGTTAGGTAGGTTTTTTATCTATATAACGTGTACGAAAGTCTTTCACAATGTTAAAGATATTGAAAACCATTTAAATTCGCTGACTTAATATCTGTTTATCGCTTCCTAGCATAGCTCGCTATCTACATCGCTCGAGTGTATTAGATGTAGATCTCCGCTGATCTTCAGTGCATTGTCAAACGCAAACTATCCGTGCGTATGAGTTGTAGATCGTTTGTTTTTGTAACGTTCACTCACCTATGGTGGTTGGCTTGACCTAATTTGCTCTTCAGGCAAATCTGATAAGCATGTATTGAAATAACTGTTAGAATCTTGCAGTTTATATAAACACGTAACACTACGTTCAAAACTAAATTTCAGTAAGAAAGCTAGTTATGTGGCTAGCTGCTGTTTACCAGTTAGCACCCTGACTCTGTCTAAGCCAATGAAAGTGTAATAAATCCTATTTCATCTATTATATGTTAAGTTAAATTATTATCCCAATACTGCCATTGTTTAACATCACTGGTGGTCGTTTATAATACCATTTTCCCTTTATTTTTTTTCTTTCTTTGTTTTTTAGCCCTTTCTCCTTGGCATTTAAAGACAAAACTGGTAAAATGTCCAGCAAAAGGGCAAAGGTGAAGACCAGTAAAAAGCGTCCTCAGAGGGCAACTTCCAATGTGTTTGCCATGTTTGACCAGTCACAGATCCAAGAGTTCAAGGAGGCCTTCAATATGATCGACCAGAACCGTGATGGCTTCATAGATAAAGAGGACCTGCATGACATGCTGGCTTCATTAGGTAACGTCCGGCCTGTTATCTGGTCACAGATAAAATACACGGCAGGGGAAAGAAAGGAACTCAAATTATTCACCCTCAAATCCAGCAGAAATGTCCAGAATCATGACTACTATTTCCAAATAAACCAGAATGTCCTTACGGTAACATCATTTGTAAAATATTTAGTATTTCAGCAGAATTAATGCCACTCCCTTTTACACTCTGTAAATAATGGAAGTTTCTAGTCTTGTTTTCAGGGCTTGAGATTGTTCCATATTGGAACAGCCAAAATTCGGCAGAGTTTTGTGACCTTATAGATTGCCCTTCTTTTGAGTTTTGATGTTTGGCATTACTGCCTCAGAGCTCCAGCTTCTCAGGTCTGTTTTTTTACATATTTTCCCGCTGTTTGTGTGGTTTCCACCGAGTTCTCTGGTATCCTCTTCGTCAGGAGGAAGCACTTACAGATGGTTACATTATGTTTTAGTACTAAATAAGAATGAGTACTGATGAGACCCAACACTTTCTCAGTGTACACGACATGCCACACTGTAGATGCACAATTTCCCTGATTAATCACTACTTTATCACAATCACAGCCCATATACAGTGTATATATATATATATATATTTTTTTTTAACAGACAGACTACTTGGGGGGAAACAGTTGGTTTGCAAAACATTGGTATAATTACTCATAACCTGAACCCCTAATAAATAAAATAAGGTCATTTAAGCAGCAAGACATTCTGTAAGTAGCCAAATGATATAAATGTAACACAGACCTGGTGATCCTTACTGGAAATATTTAGGACTTAGTTAGGAGGTGTTGGTGAGTTTACTGTAATGCAGGTATCCAGTGATCTACACTTACAAAACCACATGTTTTAATATATGTGCAAAATTGCCAACACTGGGGACAAAAAAGAACCCAACAGCAGCAGTCCAATAGTAAGCCAATTCTTCAGGACAACTGCAGACCTGATACTCGACACAGGGTCCCAGTTATCCTAAGCACATTCAGCTATTTGGCTTTGCGCAGACAGCACCGTGTAGCTCAGAGGAAGAGCATATTTCCACATCATTTTGTTATTATTAGCAAAATATAAATTGGAAAAGAAAAAATGACTAAAATTAACCTTATTGATACAACCTGTTTTTGTTAGGTAAGAACCCCACAGATGAATATCTTGAGGCCATGATGAATGAAGCACCAGGTCCCATCAACTTCACCATGTTCCTCACAATGTTTGGAGAGAAGCTGAATGGCACAGACCCCGAGGATGTCATCAGAAACGCTTTTGCTTGCTTTGATGAGGAGGGAACAGGTAATTCTTTTAAATAAACAATAAACATTATAGATCAATGCAGTGGTCATAATGCATTTTGTAGAACTAGAGCTTTCTGGTTGTCACAAGTGTAAATGTGGCATTTGGCAGAGACCCTTATCCAGGGTGACGTACAAAGTGCTTTGAACAAAGGCCTCTATCAATGAATACATAAACAGTGGTTTACTCGGTCACATACTTATGACACCATTAATCTAAAGCTCCGTCTTTTTTAAGAATACATAAACAAACATGGAAAATAAGTTTAAGTGCTAGTTTAAGTGTTACGGTTTATTTCTATTTCTAATTAAATTGAATAATTCTGTTCACCCAAAAGTTTAAGGTGGTGTATGTATTTATGCAAGCCTTTGTAAGAATTGTACAGTGTTTTCCCATCTTCCAGGTTTTATCCAAGAGGAATACCTCAGGGAGCTCCTGACCACCATGGGTGACAGATTCACAGACGAAGAAGTGGACGAGCTCTTCCGAGAAGCTAATATCGACAAGAAGGGCAACTTCAACTATGTGGCGTTCACGCGCATCTTAAAGCATGGTGCCAAGGACAAAGATGATTAGGAAGTTACCGGATTTTGAAAACCCCATGCAAATTACACTGTTCATAACACCGCACATCATGTTTAATTGTTATAGTTGGCCAGTTCACATGTTGGCTTTAGTAGGAAGGCACATAAACACTAAAAATGAAGACTGATAAACCTTGTAATATTGTCTTAATATACTTATATATTTCTAATCACATAGAAGAAAAAAACAGTGGAGCACTCAGGAGCAAAAAATGAAGCTGTAGCAATGTTACAAGGTTGAGTTAAGCTTAGTTATTTCTGAAGAACGAAAACACCATTGCTGTATGGAATTATCTCCACAATAATTATTTATGCACTTTTTGTTCTTTGACGCTGTTTAGATTTTTAAGATATTTGAGAACACCAAGGTTGGTTTGTTAACAGTGCACAGCTGAAAACGTTACAGAGAAGACTACGGTCAATGCTACTGCTCAAAAATGTTAGTAAGGGTGCTTACAACCAACCAATAGAATGTAACTACATGGTAGAGGCAGCTTCCACAATGTAACTACCGTACAAGCTCATACATCATAAACTAGGCTTTTAGTTATGGCTTTTTGGTGTGGTGCAGAATAAAGAAATGACAAATGTATGCAGAGCTTTTAAAAAAAAAAACATTATAGCAACAGTAGAATCTTCATGAGCTAGCTATTTATTCCCCTGTGATTCATTTCAGGTTTTATCAGAACAGATATGGTCACGTTTGATTCACATTCCCTGCACTGAGAAAACATTTCGGTACCTAAGACTTGCATGTACTTGCAGCATATCTAGGTAACTCATCTCAAAGATGTTTTTGCAACTCAACTTAAAGAGCCTTTGCAATGAGATTTCCTAGACCTGATATAACTAAGTATCCAGTTCACCAAGGTGAATAAATTTAATTTCACTACATTTTAGGATCTACTGCTTAGACGATGTGTATAATATTGTTTATTTGTCCGTAATCTGTGTACAAATAAATGACAAATCCATCTCTCCTAGTCTCTTCAGCGTGGAAATGTAGCATAATGTGTTCTTGGCTAACTATAAATAAGCATTTAAGCATGTCTCAAGTAATAGCCTGTACTTTTGCTTTTATGCCAGGGTTCGGTGTCGAGAGTAAGAATGATGTGTGATAATGTAAGTTATACAGCATAGCGTTATTGTAAGTGCTGAGAACTGAGCTGTTAGTTTGTGTGTGTGACTCAACTTGTCACCCCTAAACCATTGAAACTTCCTGTCGTGCGAAGATGAGTGTAGTATGTTTTTGCACGCACGTATGCGTGTGTCTGTGTGGTTTTTTTGAACCAATCTCAGTCAGTGGTATCAGCTAACCCTTACCAGAGTAGAACATTTTGTTTTTCTGTATGCTTAAGCTTCAAATATTATATTAGTAAAAAGACATGCATCCACATCTAAATTTATTTAAAAAAATTAAAAATAGTTTAAAAAACGGATATACATAGAAAAATGAGAAGATGAAGCACATCTTTACACTTGAATTATCACTAGAGTCTAAAGTGTTTGATTTGGAATGAAATGAATATATATAAAACTTTTCTGGTTAAACAGATAACAGTCTTATTTTGTCAAAGGTTGTCAAAATGATGCTGTATCTGCTGTTATATTTTTCTACATATACCTGTCTAAACACTTGAGTGCGCATGAGTGCATTGATCCAGTTTGCTGTTAAGGTTAAATTGCTCTTAAGGTATGATTTTATAATAATAATAATGTATGCACATTCACTGGCCACTTTATTAGGAACTGTACAAACTGTACAGTTCCTAACCGAACTGTAGGAACTGTATTGGTTCAGACTCTGTGACCATTTCACTGGTACACTGAGCTCATTATCGTGTTTGTGGATTTATCTTGCCGGAAGCATTTAGGGAGTACTTGTTACTGTATACGATAAGTAAATCAAGGTCATAAACGGTTGTATGTTGTCAGTTGTCAAGGTCATAAACGGTTGTAATCAGCTATAATCAGACAGGCTGATATTAAAATAATTTTTTATTCGTATTAAGGAACACAGTATGTGCCAAGAAAACATTCTCCATACCACTACACCACCTCCACCAGTTTGAACTCTGACATAAAGAAAACTAACTCAATATTTAACTCTTATTGATAATAACTCAATATTCATTTTGACCCTCTATATAATACACATACTATAAGGTTATATCTAGGTTGTGAGTTTTGAGATATAAGACATTTCAGCTCTCAGAACCTACACTTTAGTTAGGTTATTACAGGTTATTAAAATTATGGGAGTACTGACACATTTAAAAAGTGATTTTTGATTAAACAACAAAATGAGGAAGCAGGTGTTTTAGGTTCAGAAGTACACAATAAACATTCAAATGAGAATGAGATTGTTTTTCACTTCTTCTGACTGCACTACAGAGGAGACCCTACCCACAAGTGCCACAACATTCGAAAGATGTACGTCATATTCACAACGGTTTTTTTAACCACAGTGTGTACTATTCTCACAGTGTGACCAGGCTTTGCACGAAACATTCTACAATGTAAACAAATAAGTGTAACCAAGGGATGTTAGTTCTCCTTCTGAAGAAACATCAAAATGTTTTTTTGATTGTGTGTTTATGTATTCAATTTGAATGTGTGTGTGTGTGTGTGTGTGTGTGTGTGTGTGTGTGTGTGTGTGTGTGTGTGTGTGTGTGTGTGTGTGTGTGTGTGTGTGTGTGTGTGTGTGTGTGTGTCCAAAAAAAACAAGCTGAAAAGATTAGTTAAAATTGAAATTTAATTCATGGTATAAAAAACAAAGTCACTTCAAACATATTTACACATTGGCTCAGTTTTGCATTACAAGGATTTCCAGGTAAGAGTGTAAGGATAAAGGAAAAAGGAAATACAGAATTTTGAAATACAGATCTTGCAGCGATAAAAGTTGAGACACCTTTAGTCCTGAAAGTCAGACAAAATAATCAGTTGTACATTTCACCTAGATGTTATTTACATAGCTTTGAAGGTAGTCAAGCCTTCTTTAATACAACATATGACAGAAAATAATGTAATCACTCTGCACATTCTGTGTAATTATCCCTCATTAACAAGCTTCTACAGATACACTGCTTCTTTTCACTGGCCTCAGTATTTGGCAGAAAAGAAAAGGATCCTGCATTCAGTCTGAGGCACCGTTTTTTCCCAGAAGCAATCTGTCTCTTTGTATTCACAGATTCATGAACTTTCTGGCAAGCTTTTGAGAACTCATTCCTGAACTCTTGCTAATACTGTCCAAAGGCTGAGTTTACAACGAGAAAGCCATGGTGCTTTCTGAATCAGACATGACAGAAGGTCGAAGTGAACCTCCATGTTTGCCGGATTTGGATGTTGTGCATCCATACTTTCTGTAAAGCTTTTTCAGGTCTTTTCGGAAGCGCACCCCAATGAAGGCATAAAGGAATGGGTTGAGGCAGCTGTGCATGTATGCCACACTCTTCATGACCTGCGTGGCGATGTCAAAGCGCTGGGCCTCGGTGCAGTCTGTGATGGTGGTGTTTGCTGCCTGTGCCGCCTCCACCACCAGCAAGCTATTGTATGGCAGCTGAGAGATGATAAACACAGTCACAACTGCCAGGATGACACGCAGAGCTTTGTGCTTCTCAAAGTTCTTGGCCTTGAGCAATGTTCTAATGATGACAGAGTAGCAATAGATCATGACTAGGAGTGGAATGCAGAAGCCCATGCTGATCTGAAGAGCCAGGACCAGGATCTTGGTATGGTTGTTGTCATTGTTCCAGTAGACCATGGTGCAAAAATGATTGCCCTCAAAGTCCACTTTGGTTCGAGCAAAGAGAAACTCAGGGATGGACAATATGATGGCCAGGACCCAGACAAACACGCACACCACTTTGCTGCAGGTCAAACGCAGCTCCTTGGAGTTCTGTGCCTTGGTGCTCTGCACAATTGAGATGTACCTGTCCACACTGATGCAAGTCAACAGAAACATGCTGCTGAAGAAGTTGATCTTGTACAACGCCGATGTGCCCTTACACAGAGCCGTGCCAAATGACCAGCCCTTCATTGCATCCACTGCCCATAAGGGAAGCGTACACAAGAAGAGCAAGTCAGCTAAGGCAAGGTTCAGCAGGTACACATCTGTCATGGTCTTCAGACGGTTCTTTAATTGTGTGTAGATCCAGAGCACCAGCGCATTCCCGACAAAGCCCAGGATGACGATGAGCAAGTACAAAGGGGGTTCATAGAACATTCGGAAGTGTCGCACAAAACTCTTATCACAAGGGCTGTCAAACTCATAATCCCCATTCCCAGAACCACTGCCGTAATCTTCCTGCAGATAAACGAAGATTAATGACACATTTATTTCAAATATTCAAGTAATCAACATACAAAGAGAGCTTCAGCTTTAAATGTAGATGGTGATTTTTGAGCATGCAGCTTTAGATTCTACTTACTGTTGGAGTGACTGGTGAAAAAAAGCTAGCCAAAGTGTCAGTCATATTTAACATGTTTATTCTCTGAAGTTTCTCGGGAAACTTTTCAGAAATCTAAAAACAGTAAGAAAACATGTAAACATTAATAGCTTATTCTTTCAGCCACCACATAGCAGAATAATATCAGATTTTAGATAAAACAAATTTCTAACTTAAGCAATCTTCAAGCAGTTAAATGAGATTCCCTTGTAATTATTTGCATATGTATTTCTTTTCTTTTAAAGTTACTGTTAAATGTTACTTACATGTACAGAGCTGTCCCAGAGTTCACAGGTGAGAAGGTTGCAGCTGGGTTGAGGTCTGTTGTCTAACACTCTGTGCGTTGCAGAAGCTTTTAAACCTCTGATTAACCACACTGTGACGTGCATGTATTTTTTTTTCTCTTTTCCTGTGTATGAAGTTTGTCATAGATGCAGAACGTACTCACATAGTGATATCAATATATTCAAATGAATAATTACTGTTACAAAGCAGCGAATTAACAGTGTGTTATGCTGCTAAGAGCAAAGATTCTAAGAAATATTTATCTAATTAATATTTAAGTGCTTTAAAAGTACTTTAGTATAATTAGTATTATTATTATCCTTATACAGTGGATTTTATTAATTGGAATGTTAGATTGAGTTCAAACTCATTAGGCATTTTAGGTTAGTTATCCTCAATGTAGAAGCACAACGAGTGTGCATTTTATTCAAATTACAGTAGATCGTGTGTATGATTGTGTAAATCAAACGACTCAAGTATTGCACTCATCAAGATTATAGTGATAAACAGTATATAGTGTCATTCAGTAATCTTCCAAGCATAGGTTCTCTCCGCATTTGTGGTTTTAAATACTGCTATATGCAGTACTTATTGATTCCATATATACCATGAGAAGTGCTGTTTGGATTGAAATCTGATTAATTAGGAAACATCAGACATTAAGCCTCAGGTTAATTAGGCTCCATGAATTACTATGTACTTACTATTACTGAAAAATTCTTAATACTGAAATAAAGTTTTCAGAGAGGAAGAAATACAAGCATGGGCCTTTTGATGGTGTTCTGGAATTTTAAGGAAATTTGCATGTACTGTAAATCCTTAATCGCATGGGGCATGATTTAGCTTCCCATTTAGAAACCATTCTTCGGAAAAAAAAGTAGTTGTGTATGAAACAGTATTTGGCATTAGCATTGTTTCCAATCCAAATGATTCATGCATCATATAAATAATGTTAACATAGGAAAAATTATTTTATTAACTAATTAAGTGCTGTATTAACCACCGGAATCACAGTTGCTTTTAACTTGTTAATAAGCCCAGAGAGAATGAGAAGCTTGACCTTTGGCCTAATCCCTCTTGTTTTTTGAATATCCGTATCTATTTATGTAATGTTTTTACTGTTTCACAAGGAACAACAAAGCCTAATGTGTAATTGTGTCTTCTGTCTTCTCCTTTTCTTGTTTTTGATTTCTCTAGTCAGTCACGCACATACCCACACACACACACACACACACACACGCACACGCACACGCACACGCACACACATACACACACACACACACACACACACACACACACACACACACACACACACACACACACGTGGTGCTAACAGATTCTCTTTTGTGAAAATGTTTACCCAACATAGGAAAGTTATTCTCCTGTCCTCTAAAAAGTAAAAGTATTGCTAGAACTTTGAAACAAAATCATATAACATTAAATCAAGAGCCACTTGAGCCTAGTTCCTCTGTTAAAACTTGAGATGTTTTGCATTGAAGACATCCTGTTTTTCTTTTTACCCTCTAGACCCGTCTAGACTCGTGTCATTTATTTTTGTCTGCTTCATTACGTTATATCCTGAGTTGAAGCATCAGTCCCTCTCTTAATATACCCACCTTATTATGTTTCACAAGGTTCAAGCAACCAATTTTAATTTTACAATTCATTATACAGAGTCACACATTTTTTGGCCTACCAAGAGCTTAACAGGAGGCACATATCACATCCTGGATTAAAGCATTAAAAAAACATTTAATAGCAGGTGACCTCAGGACATATCATTGAAAACAGGACAAGACACAACTTTAATTTAGTAACTACTCTGTTAAGGTGGCTCATATGTGCATGACATCCACCTTTGTGTCTGAGGAGCTATGAGGTCAAAGACAAGCAGTTAGTCTGAGAGAAACAGAAACCCTGTTGAACATCCTGCTGTTTTCTTTTTTGAAAAGGGAACTGAGTTGGGGTAGGGCTTGTGTAACCACTCACCTTTTTTAGCAAACCACTAAAATTTCCAACACTTATTAGGACAGAAGTATGTAGACACCCCTTCTACGTAATGAGATCATGAGTTTTAGCTACACATGTTACTAAGAGTTTTATAGAATCAAGCACATAGACAAGCAATCTACATAGGCATTGGCAGCAGTATGGAAGAGTTCAGTGGCACTGTTTGTAACCTTTGCTGTTAATAAGCCTACTCACCTCTGCCATGTGTTTGGAGTTTGCCTGTTTTCCCTGTGCCTTGGGGCTTTCCTCTGGGTACTCCGGGTCCCTGCATTGTAAGCTTGGCATCTCTAACTTGTCTGAAGTGTGAATGGTTTCCTGATTATGTGTGTGATTGTGTTTAAAGATGGACTGGCATCCTGGGATTGACTCCTGGTTCCTCCTGTGGCTCAGTAGGATAAGAGAATGGATGTCTGGATTGATCGATCTATCCAATCTACTCAAAACGTCACTGAAGCATGTAGTGCGTAAAAGTTTTGGTGAAAAAATAACCACATATACTGTACTGTAGGTGCAATACCCTTATTCCATTATATGTAAATATTACTACACCTTCTGTATAACCTCATACCCTTATTTATTACACTACCACTTGTAAATAAGCCATCTATGCACTTCTGGTTAGATGCTAACTACATTTCATTGGCTCTGTACATTTACCTTGCACTATGACAATAAAGTTGAATCTAATCTAATCTAATAGCTACGTGTCCAAAAACCTTTGGCCATCTTGTACATATAATTCTTGCTGGAGCGTGGAGAGTGTTATACAGTGCATAGTAATTAGATATGTTTATCTGCAAATTTCATGCAGTTTGGGACACATCTAGTCCTGCTTTCACACAGTGGGTGACAGACATTATAGCTGTCTATGGAATAAAAAATCTGTCAATAATAATCGTACATAATTCAAAGCATTGTGTGTAAATTTTAATTTAGTTGTGCGTAATTTAAAACTATTGTACGTAATTATGTTTTTTGTGGAGTTGGATCCCAAAAGCTACGGCCACGACAGTTTACAGATACGAGATTTTGTGTGTTTGTTCAAATACAACTCCAAAATGTACGACTATGACAGTTTACAGACACAACGCTTGTTTTCACAACACCTCTTTTTGACACACGAAAACGGTCTGCGAAACAACTGTCAAAAATACGTCATCACGTTCACAGGCATTACTATCCGAGGGAAGATGAATCGATTCCACGAAGCGAGCATTCGCCCTGCCCTCTTCTAAACCACTCATAGAAACCACTGGTGCCGAAATGGCGGGTTAGTTATCACTAATAACAGAGAGAAATTTGTGCTAACACTTTAAAATAATGTTTTTTATTTTATTTCTTGACTTTTACAAGGCATTTGATACGGTTGAACATACTTTTTTATTTGAAATCTTAGAGTTTTTAGGTTTTGGGAGTAATTGTTGTAAAATAATTAAGATGTTTTATACTGACATATAGTTCTGTATCCCTGAATCCTAGTATAACTCCTAGGTTTGAAGTGCTCCGTGGTATTATGCAGGGATGCCTGATTTCTCCCAAACTGTTTATTCTAGCCACTCAATCACTTATATTACTCATTAATCATAACGCCGATTTGCATGGGATCTAAAGGAATTTAAAATTAGTCAATTTGCAGACGACACAGCAATCCATTTAAAGAATAAATTCATGGTTGATGTTGCCCTAAATTCAGTCTCGATTTTCCCTAAAGCTTCAGGATTTACCCTTAATATTAAAAAATGTGAGCTACTTCCCATTCACTCATCAACGGACTCTATCATCTCTTCAATTTAGGTTAAAGACAAAGTTTTCCAATTTCTGTGGAAAAACAAAACTCATTATATTAAGAAATCACAGCTGGTTAAAGACTATGATATGGGTGGTATTAAAGGACATTCAAGATTAATTGGTTGAAAACATATCGGTGGCTTAGTGGTTAGCACGTTCGCCTCACAGCTCCAGGGTCGGGGGTCGATTCCCTATGCTATTACTTATACTGCTTAGTTCATCTTACTTCCATATTAGTTAGTAGTATTAAGCTCAGTGTTAATGCAGTACTACCTATTACTTCCTGCATAGTCACTCGTTACCAACAGACCATTGTTTTAAAGTGTTAGCACAAAATTCTCTCTGTTATTAGTGATAACTAACCCGCCATTTCGGCACCAGTGGTTTCTATGAGTGGTTTAGAAGAGGGCAGGGCGAATGCGCGCTTCGTGGAATCGATTCATCTTCCCTCGGATAGTAATGCCTGTGAACGTGATGACGTATTTTTGACAGTTGTTTCGCAGACCGTTTTCGTGTATAAAAAAGAGGTGTTGTGAAAACAAGCATTGTGTCTGTAAACTGTCATAGTCGTACATTTTGGAGTTGTATTTGAACAAACACTCAAATTCTCGTATCTGTAAACTGTCGTGGCCGTAGATTTTGGGATCCAACTTCACAAAAAACATAATTACGTACAATAGTTTTAAATTACGCACAACTAAATTAAAATTTACACACAATGCTTTGAATTACGTACGATTATTATTGACAGTGTTTTTATTCCATAGCTGTCTTGTCATTTATTGTATTGTCTGTGTACACTGTCTCTTGTGTCTCTTGTGCACTGTTTTCACAAGGTTACACAAAGCAACTTCATGGGAATCAACTAATACTTCCTGTGAATCGGCGTTTTATCACATAATCCCGTGTTGTCTTATGTAGCTCTGCTCTTCATATAGCACCAGGGTCCTGAAGGTACATTGTTTCATTTAACTATGCACTTCCTTAGCTATAGATGGTCAAAATGACAATAAAATTCTCTTAACTTGACTTAATAAAATGAAGTCAGGTTGATGTGTGCTTTACTGGTTCCTGCTGAAGACCCTAATAGACACCAACATTAGTTGAATTTAAGGGACTTTCAGAAGTGGGATAGCAGCCTGCAGCCAAACCACAAAGACCGCAGACAGTTACATGCCCTTATCACAAACTCTAGCATACTTTAGACAGACAACCACGGGTGCAACAGATTATGGCTTGTATGTTACTACACTGATGTCACTACTAAATTATAATGATAAAAGTAAGACAGCAAGATAAAATAGAACTTCAGATTAATAAGAATATGTAATATCAACAAGAAAGACTTTATGTTATAATTAAAACGAATCTCCTGCTTATGCAATTGTAAATTTTGACCATACAATACACAGTAATGAAAGGGATTCTTTTATTATCCAGATGAGGATGGATTCCCTTTTGAGTCTGGTTCCTCTCAAGGTTTCTTCCTCATATCATCTCAGTACTTTTTCTTTGCCATCATCACCTGTAACTTGCTTATTAGGGATATATTTGAGTCTTTAATTTATATCCTGAATTTATATATGTCTGTAAATCTGCTTTGCATTACATTTACAGCATTTGGCAGATGCCCTTAACCAGAGCGATGTACATAAGTGCTTAAGTCTCTACAACTGGATACATTAACCCTGGGTCACTAGGTTACGTACTTAAGATACCATGAGTCTAAAACATTGTCAAAGTTTTTTGTTTGTTTGTTTGTTTTTTATAAACATATATGCAACAAACAAGGAAGGAAGTTCTAGTTGAAGTGTTTCATGAATAAGTAGGTCTTTTGAAAAGTGACTCAGCTGTCCGGAGCCCTAGAGGAAGTTCTTTCCACCACCTTGGTGCCAGAACAGAAAAGATTCTTGTAGTATACTTGCCTCTTACCCTGGAATTAGTCGGGCAGTGCTGGTAAATCTGAGGGTGCGGAGTGCAGTGCGAGGCGTAATGAGGGCTTTGAGGTAAGAGGGAGCTGGTCTGTTTTTGGCTTTGTAGGCCAGCAGCAGTGTTTTGAATCTGATGCGTGCAGCTACCGGAAGCCAGATGTGGAATCGCAGAGAACATAGGCAGGTTGAAAACAAGCCATGCAGCTGCATTTTGGACCATTTGCAGAGGACAAATTCCGTTCATAGGTAGACATGCAAGCAGTGCATTGCAGTAGTCCAGTCTTAAAATGTCAAGAGATTGAACAAGTACCTGAGCAGCCTGTGTGGACAAAAATGACCAAATACTTCTAATGTTGTAGAGAAGGAACCGACATGAGCAAGTCACATTAGCAACATGAGAGGAAAAGGACAGTTGATTGTCCATGGTTACCCCAAGGTTGCAAGCTGTGACTGAAGGGGAGATCAGATTGTTATGCAGGGATATTGCAAGAGCATGACCTGGGGATGAATCACCTGGGATGATCAGCAGTATCATTTTTGCTAGGATTGAGCTTTATCCATGATGATATTTCTGACAGACTTGCTGAGATCCGATCAGAAGCTGTGGTATCTGATGGTGGGAAAGAGAACATAAGTTGTGTATCATCAGCATAGCAGTGGTAAGAGAACTCTTTTGAGGTAATAACTTCACCAAGAGAGTGAGTACAGTGAGAGAAGTAGAGGACCAAGTACTGAGCCCTGTGGGGCATTAGTGGAGAGTCTGTGTGGAGCAGACGTCACTCCCCTCTATGTACCTGATATGAGTGTCCTTCCAGGTAGGAAGCAAACCATTCCCAAGCTGATCCACAATTCCCAAGACTCCTGAGGGTGGACAAGAGAGTCTTGTGGTTGACAATATCAAAAGCTGCTGAAAGGTCAAGGAGGATACAGATGGATGACAGCTGAACTAGCAGCATGTAGTTTCTCAGAGACATCCAAAAGGGCTGTTTCTGTGGAATGAGCTGCTTTAAAGCCAGACCGGTCTGTAGTTATTGATGTCTGATCGATACAGAGCAGGTTTCTTCAGGATAGGAATAACCCTTGCTCATTTGAAAGTAGTTGGTACCTGACCAGATGCTATGGATCTATTAGTGATAGTGGTAATGAAGGGCAGAAGGTCTTGCGAGATGGTCTGGAGCATAGTGGAAGGGAGTGGATAAAATGGGCAGGTGGTAGGATTGTAAGACTCGATGAGTTGTAAAATCTCTGCTGCTGCTACAGTTGAGAAATGCGACAACGAGGGAGTAGGGGAATCCAGACTGGGAGATGTACAGTAAGTGCAGTTGGGGCAGAAACGTTGTCCAATATTAAAAGTTATAAACGATTAAAATTGAATTGAATTGAATTGAATTGAATAGATCCATATACCAGAAATGTATTGACAAGTTGAACAGCTCAAACTGATTTTTCAAATGACTTAAAAAATATATATATATATATATATACTGCATATGTGTATTTCTCTTAATGGAGCAAAGTGTCCTGAATGTGTCTGGTAAAGCAATGACAGCTACATAAATAGTAATGGCAACATTCCATTCTTGAACATTTGAAGTGATCACAAACAGATACAACTGTCAGTGTTTAATTTATATTTCAGCAGTGCAGCAGTCTCAGACCCCATACACCCACAACTTCATGACATGCGCATCCCTGTGCAAATGCCTAGCTTACTTTTAGCTTTATCTTTACTGTGAAACAAAACTGGAGTCAGCTTTTAGCCATTTAGCTGCAGATTGCTCATATGCACCCACTGTTAACCGAATAGGCAGAATTGAGCAGATATACAGGATGGAAAAAGTGTTATTTGTGTTCATGACTGTAAGAAAAATGTAAAGACATAAATAACACAGGCAACTCATCAAACCTGACAAGTAAGCTAGACTGTTGGCTTTTCATGCCTTTTTTTTAACCTCTTGACAGTGTTGTGTGGAATCAATAACTGTCAGTTATCACACCTCTTCTCTATTCTGATGTTTCACATCATATGTTGTGCTCTTTATCAAGATGATTATATACATTGTGCTGCTGCTATGTCAGCTGATTAGTTAATTGCATGAACATGTCAGTGTATAAGTGTTCCTCATAAAATATTCATGAGTGTCATTTCTGGAAGAGGCATAATGCCAATTTTTAACCTTCATACAGCAATATTTTTAAGATATCTCCTTCTGTATCCATGCAAGATTAGACTAAAGAGATCTAAAGACTGCCTTTTTGCTAGAAAATGTATGTTTGCAGATATAAGCTTGTTTTATGGTTCTATTTGGATCAAGTGGTCTATTTGGGGGCAGTGGTGGATCTGGGGTTAAGGTTGTTAACCAGAAGGTCAGGGTTCAAGCCCATCACAACCAATCTGCACCTGCTTCACCCTTTAGCAGTTCCCTTAACCATCTCTGCCCCTCGCCTGACCCTGCGCTCTGACCCCAACATACTTAGCTGGGATGTACTGTATAAAGCAAATCATTTTACTGTGCTGTGTTGTATATGTCAAAAAATAAAGGCTTTGTCTTTTCCTTTTTAAAAGAGTGGCAGTAATTCAATCAACATTGAGAGCTCAACTGTCTAAATAGGGAATGGTGAGGTTTTTATATGGGATGGTGGAAGACCATATAAATGACACACCTTCTCCAGATTCTAAAGTCAACTGTCATGACATTGGGGCATATTTGATCAAGATTATTATGCTAGTTACGTCTAACTGTGATTGTATTAAAAGAAAAAGCCAGTTGCTAAACAATAATAACTGACTTCAATGAGTAACTGAATATAAGTGAATATTATAAGAATGAATAAAATAAGTCTATTTTAATTAGTCAACTCTAAACAATAATTATAACAAATCTACCAATATAATTTCTGTTAATAATACTGCAGCAACACAACACTAAAACACTTACCACATATACTCCCAGTACACTGTGGTGCAGTGATAATAGCAACATTTAAAATAGGACCGGTGAGTTTGTGAGCAGCATCCTCTACTTCTCACAGTGAAAACACCTCAAAGGTCAGGTGCATGTGTTCTCTACATTCTCTACAAAGTATTATACAATGTATTTTTCAATGTATGTTGTGATGTTTAGTACACAGTCAATTTATGTAAACTGAAGAAGGAAATGTCAAGTAGATAGACTGATGTAGATAAGTACATCATGAAAAACACTGCAAGGTTTATTCTGCAAAATAGGCTGCAAGATTTCTTTTGACTGAAAAGACATCACGAACAGCTACACATATCAGAGTGATAACAAATTACAGATATTGCATGATTATATGATAAAGTTCCTAAACATGCTGCTTTGTTATGGTACTTAATTATCTAGTATTGAATAGGAGTGAGATGACACTATTGCTATCCATATATGTATTCCTGTAATTCTTTAAATACATGTCATAGGTTTCCATCCCACTTACTGAATCTGAAAAATGTTAATAATTTGAAAGAAATTAAATGGATATTATAAATTTTTTAATTAAGCTTATTATTTTGAATAAGCTCATTTACATAACAGATGTTTATATCTATTCCACAACATAAAATAATAACTCAATTTATCCAAATGAACCAGCTCAAAAGTTTACATCTCCTTGATACCGTATGTTGTTACCTGGAGGATCAGGGACTGTTTTTATTCATTCATTCATGACTACCTCGTGTCAGGAGTCATCGGGCATCAAGGCAGGATACACCCTGGACGGAGTGCCAACCCATCGCTGGGCACACACACTCTCATTCACTCACACACTACGGACAATTTTCCAGAGATGTCAATCAACCTACTATGCATGTCTTTGGACTGGGGAGGAAACCGGAGTACCCGGAGGAAACCCCAGATGCACGGGGAGAACATGCAAACTCCACACACACAAGACGGAGGTGGGAATCAAACCCCCAACCCTTGAGGTGTAAGGCAAACATGCTAACCACTAAGCCACCATGCCCGGACTGTTTTTATGTTTTGTGATAATTCTTTATCAGTCTCCTATTTGTCTTGAGCAGGTAAACTGCCCACAGTACTTTAGAAAAATCCTCCAGTTCCTACATATTCTTGTTTTTCTGAGATGGCAAAAATTTGAACTGGTTCATTTATTTATTTATTTATTTATTTATTTATTTATTTATTTATTTATTCGTATGCCCGCAAATCTTTTTAATAAAGTGATTTTCCTGTTTATATCTACACTGAGATCCATTCAGAACACATTATATTGTATTCACTTACATCCTGGATCCAAGAGGACAAAGAAACAAGAGTGTATATTTGGAATGCAGCTTTATTGGCATAACAATGAGTGGAGTTTGGATGTCCATAAAACAAACTCTCAGTCAATCCGTCCATCAGCATTCAAGAGGATTCGGTGTCTGCATCACTGATGACCGAAGTCTCTGTGTGCTCTATTGGTATGATAAAAAGTATTGTATGTCACATACTGACAGATAATAGTCACAAACTGAATAGTCACATCTTTAAGAAAGGTTAATGTAAAATTTGTCATCTTCTTATATGAAGCCATGTCAGACCTGTGACCATCTGTTATGTTGAGCAATGCAGTGAAATAAAATAATTATCTGAATGTGTGCCTCATACAAACCTGTGATTATCTCTTTGACTTGAATCCCACCTCCTCCAGCTGGAATGAAAAAATGCACAGAAATTGAAGTTTATGTTAAAAATGCAAGTGGTACAAACCATACTGAACTGCATTCTGTGCTACCTTCAATTTACCAGCTAACTGGACCCATCTTAATATTACTCAGTAACTAACAACAATTTTACAAAGTTCTTAATCTTTTTGTCAGTGTGCCTCACTTTAAGAAAATTCCATGACCTCACTGCTCCCACCCAGAATGTTATATGGATAAAGCTCAATTATGAATTGTTTATGACTACTGACTCAGCTGGATGGTTGGACTGGGACAGCAGATGCGAGGCAGTTCAGTAATGGCTGAATAGTGCTGAGGAAAGGACGCAAACTATTTTGAACCAAGACCCTGTCTCTATACTTGTGCTTGATCTTGACATAAAATCACTCCCTAATCAGCAGTCTGACTATAAACCACAAATATAACTATACATTTCTAAGCCCATGTGACTCTTTCAGGGGTTAATGAGTATTTTATACACTTGTTCATATGAAAGGTTTCCTGCAACCTCCCCGCAACTGCTTTGTGGCCCCCTGGAAACCCACTGTTACACTATAAACAATGACAGTTATGAGACAGAGACAAAAGCAGCCATGCAGACGAACACTTTACTATTGTGATTGGTAGGCATGTTGGTTATCTGCTAAAAAGCCCCTGCCTATTGTCCAGTACTCTATATTTCATGTTTGGTAAAAGATGTTTATTATATTATCCAGTTTCTTTTACTGTAGTACATCTATTTGTATTTTACAGATATTCTTACAAGGTGCTATGATTTGTGCACACAAAAGGACATGGAGCAGTGAAGTGAGTACACGTGAACTTTCACATGTGAGAGCACTTCAGTTGTGCAAGCAATGAGCACTGAGACACAGAGACTTCCTTTCCAAGTGCAGTTCATGGCATCTTGCATTCATTTTTATTACTGATACTGGTACACGCTCAGATAAGGTCACTTGCCTTTGCGGATGTATCTAGTGTGTATTTCCATGGAGACCTGGGGTGAGTCCTGGGGCGTGCTGGTTTTGGGCGGGGCACTCCCTACAAGATGGAAAAGTGTAGGTAAGAGAGGGCCACCCCCACTCCACGCCCCAGGACCCTCGTCAATTTTGTCCCCTTCACAAATGTGGGTGAAAAACTTGTACAATGTCGTAGATTTAAACATATTGCAAAGGCAAAGCTGAAAAGTGTGTAAAATGTGATAGCTTTAGTCCTTAGCATCAGCATTTTTATGAATGTTTGGGCCTATTGCATTATGGAATGAAGTCTAGAGTACTGGATTCATTCTTACAAATATGAGTTGAATTTTAAAAAAACTAGCTGTAGGTCACAATTAATGACTGTGTTTTGTATAAATGTGTTATCAACAAATGATACAGCAAAACAGTCAGCTAAAATGTTGCGTATCATGCTACTGTTAGGTTGTTGTTTTTTTATTGCTGTTGAATAATGGGTTAAAAGAAAAAGGTGGTTATTGGCACAGAATATGTTCCATTAGCCGGAGGCTGGAGACATTACCTGAGAAAGTGTAGGATGATTCTGTAAATTCTGGCAATCTAAAATAAGAAAGAGATAGTTTAATGCATGTCATACCTCAGGATTTGGTTAGCAAATGATAAAGCCTTCACAATTCTATTGGTTTTATGTTTTGAGTCAATTATAACAAGGCTTACTTGAAGTCATCTCCCTCCAGGAGTTTTCTGTAGGTGGAAATTTCCACATCTAGGGCAAGTTTGACGTCAAGCAGCTCTTGGTAGGCCAGAATCTGTTTGTGAAGGTCAGCTTTAGCTGCCTCGATGGCAGACGTGAGGCTGGCGATTTGAGCCTGGTATTCAGCCACACCTACACTGGACTGGGCATTAGCTTCTGCCAGACTCTGCTCCAGGGCCATGTTCTGGGATAACAAACATAGAGCATTATAAATTCTTTACTTTCAATTCAAAAGATGTCTCAAGAACATGGAATCAAACAAGTTAAGGAATACTAAGAAATTTGTTAGAAAGCTTGTTGTCTTATCCTGTGTGCATTAACCTGCCAGAAAATACCGTGCTTCTAAACATTTTCTGCATGTGGTACAATCGAGTCAGTAATGCAGTCAGAATGTTTGTGAGCTACATTTGCACTTTCTCTGAGAGAGATCACTGTGAAAAGCAGCTCTGCTTGTCTTGTGGTACTGACTTTAAAACCACTTCCTGTGACTTCTGTTTCCTGTACCGGTTAACTGTGATTTATGGTAACTCCACTAATCGATAAAAATTAAGCTGTGCTCTCTTATGTGTGCAGTATCTTTGTCTCATAACTGCACCTACACATGCAAAGAAAGTGTTTACTTTCTATTCTGTTGGTTTATAGAAATGCTAAAATCCCCTGAATGAAAAAAAAATCCCCAAGAAAATTCAGGAAATTACGTATAAATGACAGGGGATAACCAAGTCGTACTTGGTAACTGAAGGGATTTCTGGCTGATTCAGAAGTCTGATTAAAGCATATCTATTACAATACAACAGCCATCACATTCTGAATGACAAAGTCACTGTTGTACCAACTGATAGTAGTTCTCCCTATCATATAGTACTGTATATTTAAAAAGGTGTTATTAAATACATTGCAGTTGTTTTTATAATCAACATCAGTAAGAAACTCTATAAGACTCTACACTGTAAATATATTACAAATATAAGATATACTTATTAACCACTTCATTATAACACATGTATTACTGCTGGTACATGAAATTGTCCAAACCGCCAATCGTCTGCCCAGCATAATGCAGTTATGGGTTAATGGGTTAAAATCAGATCTCACAGATTTTGAGAGTAGAATGGGTGCCAGATGGGCAAGATTAAGTATTTCGGAAACTCCTTAGCTGAGATTTTCACTTATCACAGTTTCACACTCACTGGTGGATTTGTGTTTTTCACATTTTTAGGGAAACTTTAGAGACTGTAGAAAATCCCAGGAGATGATCACTTCCTAAACTAATCAAAGCAGTCCATCCAGAACAAGTAACCATGCTACAGTGAATATATCAAGTGTATCATATAAGTGTATCAGATAAATGGAGCAAATGGAAATATTTTACACAAATGATTAATTTAGCAACATTACCTTGATTTAATTTCCATGATGTTGTGCGTTATCAAGTGCTACTGCTTTCATTTAAGTTTTAGTAAGTTTAATGTAGACCTTTGACAATGAAACAATTTTAAAAATGTCTGTATGTAAATATGTATGTATTAAAAACTCACTTGTGTGACAAGACCTTGTAACTCTAACCCGAGTGCCTGAAGCTCCTTCCTGGCCGCTCCAATCTCCGATTTGGTTGCTGATACAGCTTCCGTGCTCTTTGCATTGGCAGTCTGCATTTCATCCATCTGAGCAAGGGAGAGAGTATGGTTTGTTTCTGGGCTCCGAACTGGTTTAATTCGGATCACCAAATTCAAATAGGCAGTAACATAACATAAATTGTAGAATTGCACACAAATATACTAGCCTTGAGTTTGTAGTAGGCTTCAGCTTCTTCTCTGTGTTTCTGGACAGATTTCTCATACTCCGATCGCATCTTATTAAGCGCTGTAGAGATGTCAAAGGACTTGCCAGTGTCCACTTCAATCATGGAGACAGAAGTGTCCATGGTTGTTGTGCCCAGTTTGGACTGCAGTGAAAAGAGCTCCTGCAGAGAGATATGCAGTGGGTAGAGATTTATTATATATTAAACAAACAAACAAACAAACAAACAAACAAACAAACAAACAAATAAATAAATAAATAAATAAATGTATTAACTAAAAATAGAAACTTTAGAAAGTGTCAAAAGCAGCTGAATCTTAACTAATAGTCTACTGTATATTTTGGTTTAAAGTACCTCTTCCTGTGTTTTGGTGACAAAGTCCAGTTCATTCTTAAGGCTGGAATTCTTGGCATCCAAATCAATTCTTAGATCAGATGCTGCTTCAATATCCTAAAGACAGAAATAATGATAACTAAAGATAACTGTGCACACAGTAATGGAAATTATTCACATTTGTTCCCCTTACCTTTTTCATGCTACCGATGTCAGACTCAAGCTGAAATCGGACCCCTTGTTCAAAGTCAAGCCTTTAAAAAAATATATAATAATATTGTTAATAATAAGAAAGAAAATGTAATTTAAATATATTAAATATACAAAAACACTATGCAAAACATTTCGATTTTTTTTTTTTTCGTTCTTTATAAGAAGACAAACACATACTTGGCCTTAAGCTCATGGGCAGTGCCACGCACATTGTCAAGCTCTATCTCCAGTTTGATGGTGTCAAGTGTAAGGTTTTGCAGAGTGGCACGATACTCGTTCAGCTGGGTCTCGTATTCCACCGTAGTAGTGCTTGAAGATTCTGGGGACATATCGGTTCCGCCTGTCAGCTGGGATAGCTTAGCCTCCAGTGCAGCGTTCTCCTGCTGCAGTGCACGTACTTTGGCCATGTAGGTAGAAAATCGGTCATTCAGGCCAGACAGCATGGTTTTCTCAGCCGCACGAGATAGAACAGGAGCCAGGGATGGGACCATTGCAGAGCCGGCAGACATAGCAGCACCTGCAGTCAGACCACCAGCTGCCATGGTGCGACCCATGGCAAATGCTGGGCTTGCAAATAGTGCTCCTGCACCTCCACCACCACCACCACCCATTGCGAACCCTGCACCACCTGCACCCAAGCCCAGACCAAGACCAGAGCCCAGACCAAGACCAGAGCCCAGATCAAGACCAGAGCCCAGACCAAAACCAGAGCCCATTCCAAGTCCAGAGCCCATTCCAAGTCCATAGCCTAGTCCAAGTCCAGAGCTCAGACCTAGACCAAGACCAGCTCCAGCTCCAGCCCCAGCCCCAGCCCCAGATCCCAGACCCATACCAAGCCTCATGCCCGCTCCAGCTCCACCAAGCCCTAATCTGGCTCCACCACCTCCAAATGCTGAGGCACCAGACCTCCTGGAAGAGTATGACACAGACATTTTAGATAGATGTGGATCACTGGAGCTAGCACAATATGAATGAAATGGTGAACACAATAATGCAGGGAGCTTGCAATGGTTTAAATAGAGGCAGTGTTGAATAGGGAGGAGGAGAAACTAATCTGTATCATGCCCCAGGACTTGATGCTAAGCTTTCTGTGCCTCCTCCCACATTCCATTGGCTTTGAATTTCCCTGAGGAAAGTGTCTATGCTCTCACGTACTGAATGATTAATTATGCGCATGAACCTAGTCAAGCACACTTATGATGGAAATTTTCCTCATATATATTATTATATATTATCCACAAATTGCGAAAACCTAGGAACAGTGATAAACCTTCCCAGGAGTGGCAGGCCGACCAAAATTACCCAAAGAGTGCAGCGATGACTCATCCAAGATGTCACAAAAGACCCCACAACAACATCCAAAGAACTGCAGGGCTCACTGCAGGCCGCCAACATCTTGATGATCCCAAGACTTTTGTGAAAATACTCTGTGCACTGATGAGACAAATGTTGAACTTTTTGGAAGGTGTGTGTCCCATTACATCTGGTGTAAAAGTAACACCACATTTCAGAAAAAGAGAAATCATACCAACAGTAAAGTATGGTGGTGGTAGCGTGATGGTCTAGGGCTGTTTTTCTGCTTCAGGACATGGAAGACTTGCTGTGATAAATGAAACCATGAATTCTGCTGTCTACAAAAAAATCCTGAAGGAAATGTGGCCTAGTCAAAGTCCTGACCTGAATACTATTGTGATGCTGTGGCATGACCTTAAAAAACCCAGTTCATGCTCGAAAACCCTCCAATGACTCTAAATTACAACAATTCTACAAAGATGATTGAACCAAAATTCCTCCACATTGCTGTAACAGACTCATTGCAAGCACTTGATTGCGGTTCTTGCTGCTAAGGTTGGCCGAACCAGTTATTAGGTTTAGGGAGCAAGCACTTTTAAACACAGTGCTATGTAGGTTTGGATTTTGTTTTTCCCTTAATAATAAAAACTGGACTGGTTCCACCATCTCTCAGGGTAAGAGGCAAGTATACTACAAGACTCTTCTCTGTACTGGCACCAAGGTGGTGGAATGAACTTCCCCTAGAGGTCCGGACAGCTGAGTCACTGGCTATTTTCAAGCGGCGGTTGAAGACCTACTTATTCAGGAAGCACTTCAACTAGCACTTCTTTCCTTTATCTTTTGCATTTAAAAAAAAAAAAAAAAAAAAAAAAAAAACTTTGACACTTTTTCATTGTAACTTTGAACAAATGTTTTAAACTCATGGTATCTTAAGTACGTAACCTAGTGAACCAGCATTAATGTATTCAATGTTAGAGATTTAAGCACTTATGTACGTCGCTCTGGATAAGGGCGTCTGCCAAATGCTGTAAATGTAAATGTAAATGTAAAAACCTTCATTTAAATACTGCATGTCATGTTTACGTGTGTTATCTTCAACTAATATTTAAATTTAATTTGTTTGATGATCTGAAACATTAAAGTCTGACAAACATGCAAAAAATTTATCAGGTAGGGGGCAAACACTTTTTCACACCACAAATAAAAGTCTTATGTGCACCTAAACAGAGTTCCGAAACAGTTTTACTTTATAGAATAACTGTCTTTTATCGGGATCTGCTGATACATCAGAAATAGGTCTCGACAGAGTTGTTCATAAAATCTGGAATTTGATGGAATTTAACAGGTTCTGCCTGGTCTTGAAATCCTAAAGTGGAGATTTGAGGTGTGCTTGCTGCCTGAAGCATTGGCATCACCTGTTTATCTCTCCGTCAGATGAAGCATAGCGTCTCTCCTGTCAAAAACGTTGGACCCTGCCAAAATATAATTATATAACTTTTCAGCCAGCCAGAACTTGGTAAGGAGCAAAATCAGTAACTCTATTCGAGTGAATGCCACTACTTCTACGTCTACATTTGTCCACTTCTTAAAGTTCATTTTGATCTTTAAATTACTTTGCTTTTGATGCAATACTGATTTATATTTTTCTTCAGTTTTCTGCAGTGTGTTAGATCACTCAGAAATTTAATTGAGCTAAAAACAGCTGGTAGTACACATGCCATGCTAACTTTCTTAAGAATATCATAATAATACTGAATATGACAGTGGAAACTGGTGCATTAAGATGGTTTATTGTGGAGTCTCCTTAATTTGTAAAGAGTATTTAAAAGGTTTCATAGGTGGTACAAAAGTTCTGTATACGTTTTGTCAAGTCAAGTCAAGAGTCAAGAAGCTTTTATTGTCATTTCAACTATATATAGCTGTTACAGTACACAGTGACATGAGACAAAGTTTCGCCAGGATCGTGGTGCTACATTTAACAAAGACAGGGCTAAGGACTTAGTAAGTAGTCCTAGCCACATAAAGTGCATCTGTGTGACCTGGTGCAAACAGTGCAGGACAAGACAGACAAGACAGTGCAGGACAAAAGACAATACACAAAATACAAAAAAGACAGTACGCAAAATACACAAAAGACAGTAAACAAAAAACAGCGCCGACCGACCAGTGTCAATACTGTATGTAAATACTGTAAGTTCAGACAATATTGCGTGCAGTAATAATAGAATGAACAGTTTCTTAGCAGCAGGTCCCTGAGATAGTGTATAAGATTGTGCTAAAACAGCAACAACTGAAATATTGTACAGTACGAGCAAAATTACTGAAATGTTAGACAGTGTGTGCAAAGAGCAAAAAAAGTAAAAAGTGTGCAAAACAGCATGTAAACAGTTTGTAAACAGATAGCTTGCAAACATTTCGATGAATGTAAGCAGCAATCTGGCATCTAAAACCAGTTTTCACTACCTTCTAAACATGGCCTTTCCATCGGAAGACTTGTCACTCAGTCAATGTTATGTTTGTTTTTCCCCCCTACACCATTCTGTGTAAATAGTTGTGCTTAAAAATCAGAAATTTCTGAAATGATCTACCGGTCACATCTTCTTACATAACAAGTACTTAAATGAATACATAAAAGAAGAAATGGTGAGTCATGTTAAGCAGCATTGCTTTTGTTTCTTTTTGTGATGCTTCTGCAGAATCAGCAAGAGACTTTTTGCTTTTAGACGGAGAGGCAACGAGTGAAAATGGTTCTAATTGTTATTATTTCAAATGCAAAATCTGTTAGCTTGTACAGAATTTAGTTCATGATGTTTGCTGATCATTGTTCTCATTTTGCCTTACACCCTTCGGTAAAGTGTGTGTGCTGCAGATCCGAACATGTTGCTGTAAGCAGTGCCACATCAGCAAGCTTTCTTCACAAGTACCACCTGCAAAGCAATGAACAGGTACAATGCCAGAACTTGCACTTGGAGATGATGTGTCTCTGCAAGTAGCAATGAAATTGGCTTTTTTAGTTTGTGTGTAGAGGGCAACACAGTATCGAAAGTGTGTAGCAACATGCAAAACAAAGACAAACAACTTTTGCTTTTGTTTAGAATGTAAATGTGAATTTTTTCAGCCACAGCAGTAGCCATATATATAAAACATGCAGTTTGGTATTTAGGTGATGTTTAAGGATGTACAATAAAACCATCAGTAAAAGATAGACAAATAAACAGACTAGTAGTAAGGAACAAGGATTGGGCTGATTTCCTTTTGGCCCAAACGGTATGCATTGATGCATTACATGAATACACAGAGGGGGGCACGGTGACTTAGTGGTTAGCACGTTCGCCTCACACCTCCAGGGTTGGGGGTTCGATTCCCACCTCCGCCTTGTGTGTGTGGAGTTTGCATGTTCTCCCCGTGCCTCCGATGTTTCCTCCGGGTACTCCGGTTTCCTCTCCCGGTCCAAAGACATGCATGGTAGGTTGATTGGCATCTCTGGAAAATTGTCCGTAGTGTGTGATTGTGTGAGTGTATGAGTGTGTGTGTGTGTGTGTGTGTGCCCTGTGATGGGTTGGCACTCCGTCCAGGGTGTATCCTGCTTTGATGCCCGATGACGCCCGAGATAGGCACAGGCTCCCCGTGACCCGAGGTAGTTCGGTAGTTCTGAAAATGAATGAATGAATGAAATGAATACACAGAGTAAAATGCCTCTTAGATTTGTGTGCATATTTTTCAGCCCATGTTGCTGACATGTCCAGAGTATTCAGACCATGCACATTATTTGGCCAAAGATATGTGGACACCTGATCAACACACCCACAAGTGGTTTCCACACAAATCCCCACAGCTCCATTCTAGTGGAGGTAGAAATCCTTACCAGAAGTGTGAAGCTTATCATAGCAGCAATCATGGGCGACGTGGTCAGGTGTTGACAAACATTTTGGCATATAGTGTAGTATGTATGCACTTAACATATAAAGTGTAAAACGAGAGGTTCTCACGATGTCTACATCCGCCGTATGTTCAACTGTTTCTGACACTCGTCTACTTTCAATTTGAAGCAATACTGTAACAGTCAACGAAAGTTTCATAGTGTCACTAGAGTTTACTCAACCACGTCTGAAACCAACAAAGACTTAGGCTAGCAGCACTCTTCCTTTCTCATGGTAGAGTCAGTTCTTCTGAACAGGAAAACAAGACTTAGTAACGATTCTTTGAGAGACGTTAAGCATAACAGACTGTGAGCCATTATTTCTCATCACAAACTGACAAAAAACCTCAGTATGCTTTTTGGTGTTGTGTCTACCACAAGCCCTGAATGAGCAATGGGGAAAAAAATAGATGAGAAAATGTCACCTGAAACCCATAACTGATAAAGAAAAAGAAAAGACTTGTGTCCCAGCATTCTCAGGGTAACCTCTGTCTCCACCACAGAAAGGACAATGACGTATCTGAAATTAATGATTAACTTTAAAAAATTTTTATTAATTTTTATATAAGGTCAATGCTTAGTTCAATGCTTGTGTGTATTGTATTATGTGGCGTTCAGTGAATTTTCCCTGCGGAAAAGAGACCACAGCGTACTTATGCATGGTACCATGGTATTTGTAAGACCACAGTTTCAGGCTTTGTATAGTTCCATGAAATGTATTTAACTCTCTGACATTTCATATCAGCAGTATAGCCATTTTTCCTGACCATGTTTTTTTTCCACAAGGTTTTAGAGTAATCTGAAATCACAAGATCACAAGTCATCAGACCATCAGCTGTCACTAAAAGTTTCCTTAAACCTTCTAGAGAATTAGGAAGAAACCTTTAAATGAACCAAGGTTTAAAAGGTGAAATCCAGTCCTTATGTATGGCAGTGTAGTTTTATAAGTTTTCAAAGCTAGATTTTATGATAATAATGCTTCCAGCATTAGTTGTTTTATGTTAGTCATTACTTTTTACATTATAATGATAAAGCTTAAGTAGTGTTTTAAAGATTCGTAAGGGATCACAGGGTACCATGGACACACATTCATACACTCAAACAAACCAGTGAACAGTGAGAGAGAAAATCTGGAAATCAGAAATTTGAAAATCTGAAGGAAACCCAGGTGAACATGTGAAATTCTTCACAGACAATAACCTGACCTCAGGAGCTACCACAGACAAAAATAAAGGAACATAAGAAGCAAAAACAAGTAAGCGAAATCATACTTTCTAATACTTATGTCATGCTAAAAAGGATGAGTCATTTAGCATGGGTATAAGTCAGGTGGTGTTTACTGGCCCTGGATGTGGTATGTGATTTGTTGCACAATGGTCTCTTGCGCACACCAAACCAAGGGATATGATGACTGCACACTTTCCACTTTTATTTATTTACCCCATTTGAAGCATGTGTTAGAGTTTGTGGCCTGAATTTGTCACGGGGCCTGTAGAGCTTTCCTGAGAAACACACAATGCTTAGGCAGCCAAAAAAATCATTCAGCCTGTATGGACAAAAAGTACAGGCCACTGTTACAATGGTGCTAGAACAAAGGCTCTACTTTCTGGAAGCCCTGGCCACCATAAAGAGGCATGTGATAGAAGCTGTTGCTGTCTTGTTAAGTTAAATAGAAGTGGTGTGCTTTTCAGCAATGCCTCTGAGTGCATAGTTGGTTTGTCAGATACCAAATCGGGAAAGAAATGCCTCTGCCAAGACGCAGATCGTCCATCCTGGGCCAGGCTGGTGCAGAAAGACTAGAAAATGTGAGCAGAATGAGCACAGGCAATACCACAACTCGTAGGAGCACGTTCATGGGCTCAGCAACATCTGACAGCACCAGCTACCTGGGGGCCCGTGTGTCCCGCAGGGCACTGGGCATCAGCAGCATCTTCCTGCAGGGCCTACACAGCACCAGTGCCCCAGTGCTGCCCAAGCATGCAGAAAGGGGTCACCTGTTGGGTTCTGAAGGACTTAACAGCAGTCTGCTTGAGTACCGTGAAAAGGTACATACACTTGAGCAACTCAATCAGCAGCTGGAAGAACAGATTCATAACTACCTGGATCGCAAGGCCTCCAGCCCCAAGATGTGGGCCTCACTGAAGCAGGAATGGGAGGACATCTACAGACAGGTGGGCAGAACTGCAGATCATGAGGGAAATCATTTTAACTATAAGTTCAGATGTAGTACAGTATATCAAGGTAGTTTAACATGTGCTGTTGATCAACAAGGCTATGGAAATTGGAAGTTGTATATGTTTGAGATTCTCTATCACAGTTCCTTTCTGCTACGTATATCTGAATACAAATGTTACATCTTTGAAAAGTAAGATAAAGAAAAGGTATCAGACTAATAAATGCTTGCCATCTGGCAGGTGAGCGAGGCCATCCTGGACAATGCTCGACTTGTACTTCAGACAGAGAACATCCAGGCCAATGCTGAAGATCTTAAAGAGAGGTATATGGGGTTTAGAAAGACTCCAATAAAACCTGGAGCTATCATCATCTAAACTTTCTTATAAAAATGAAGAAATGACATAATCTAAAATCTCAGTCTGCATGTGATTATTCAGGTTTGAACATGAGCAACCTTTCTGTAAAGCCATAGAAGAGGAGATCAGCTCCCTCTCTAAGGTGATTGATGATGCCAACTTTATGAAGGTGGATCTGGAGAACCAAATTGACAGCATGAATGCTGAGCTTCTAGAACTGACCAAAACTCACGAAGAGGTAAGATTTCAGACTACAGCAAAATATTAGTCTTGTTTTTCATTTGGCTCCAAACCTGATTTGAAAAACCTGTGCACTGGAATCACTTTAAAATCGCAACCAACACAAACTCTAACATTTTGTAGGAAGTGAGGCAGCTATATAACCAGTTGGCTAGCCATGAGGGTGATGAACCTGATCTGCCTACTGAGACCAGCCTGGAACAGATATTGAATTGTATCCACTCCCACTGGGAAAAGGTCATCGAGAAGACACGGGCAGAGACTGATGCTTACATAGAGTTCAAGGTGAAATAAAAAGACCTGAAATGCAATTCACAGGAAAACAAAAAACACAGCTCACTGTGCATGTATAGTTATGGTGATTGCCACTCTGATCAAGAAGAGGCAAATGGGTTTTCATAGATCTACAAATGATGCAACATAGCTTTAAATAGTGAGCTCCTGAAAGTATATTCACCTCAAACAAGGATGGACTGTTTTTTCCTTGTATCATTCTTAAAATTATAACTCTGTATGTGCCTACAGAAGGAAGGCAATGTCGACAAAAAGCTGAGTCGGGAGGAAAAAGAGCTGGAGAACCTGAAGACAGAATGTACTGATGCAAATGCAAAGATCCAGAGCCTGCATGCTGAAACAGAGTCCATGAGAGCACTGGTATGAATCTTTATTTTCATTCACATCTATGCCTTCATTTATACAGATGCTATCTGATCATTTTTGCTTATGAAGTCTTCAAAAGGTTCCTCTGTTTATTGATTACCGGCCCATTTAAATTGCACCATCGATCTATGTCCCTACTTACAGAAACGAGGGCTGGAGAATTCCCTGAATGATGCAAAACACTGGCATGACATCGAGCTTCAGAACTTGGGCTCGGTCATTGGGAAGCTAGAGGCAGAGCTCAATGATGTGCGTGGAGACATTGAGCAACAACAGCGTGACAACGAGACACTTATCAGCAAAAAAAAGAGGCTTGAAATTGAGATTGAAATGTATCATGGGATCCTGGATGGAGAAGAGAACAGATTTCAGCCATCAGTGTAAGTTTCTGAGCTATTATCCATATATACTTTGTCACAGCCCACATATTCAGAATTGGTTAGATTGATTATGCAAAATTGCTCCAGTTGTGAATGTGTGTGGTGTATCCATGGTGTATTCTTACCTCACACCAAGTGTTACTAGATTGACCACCACACTGACCAAGATCAAGCAGTTCCTGAAGATGAATGGATGTTGAATTCCTTTCACATTTTACTTTTTCTCACACTCCTCTTTCTTTATTCCTACTTCCAAGTTAAAGGAGTCCCAGTGATGTTCCAGTGTGGAGAATTTGGTTAAGACTGGAATGTTCCCTGACACTGATCCACAATAACAATTAGAGCATGCTATATTGTACTTGTGTCTCCCCCTACAGGTCCCTGTGTGGTGGAGCAGAAGCTGTTGGAAGAACACAGCATTCTCTTGAACAGCGGAAAGCTACAGATACTTATAGTACTGAATGTACCTTTTGAAGCACTGTATCAAATCCAGCTAAGAGTACACTCTTGGAAAAAAAGGTTGAAACTTTGGTTGAATTTTTACACCTTCAGTGTGAACTTTATAAACTGTAAAGTGAACAACGATACGAACAATTTTCAGAGGAATAAAAAAGGACAAATAAAAATATTAAAATAACATACTTGCATAAATGTACATACCCCTAAACTAATACCTTTTTTTTTGTTAAAGAAACATTTGATGTTCTATAAACTGACACCATTCAGTCTGTTTGGGTAAAAATATATAATAACTACTCAAAGTTCACAAAAAATTCTTCACAACATTTTTGGTAAACAAAGAATTGCAGTAAACTGTAAATAAATAAATTAAATAAAGAGGCAGTTAGCTAAATTCAACAATAATATTTTGAACTTATTAACTTCCAGTAATTAATAATTAACTTCTATGCTACAAATTCACTTAATATTTCTGGCAGTACAATTGTTTCTACAGAAGTGATGAGTTTATTTAACAAACATAGCTGATAAAACGATGTGTAACGTTATTATGTAGCATTGTGTTTATTGTGTAAACCTTTGGGTGCAAATCGAAAACAAAGTCGGTTTATCGAAATGATTAATAAAATCATTCATTCATTTTCTACCACTTATCCGAACTTCTCGGGTCACAGGGAGCCTGTGCCTATCTCAGGCGTCATTGGGCATCAAGGCAGGATACACCCTGGACGGAGTGCCAACCCATCGCAGGACGGACACACACACACTCTCATTCACTCACACACTACGGACAATGTTCCAGAGATGCCAATCAACCTACCATGCATGTCTTTGGACCGGGGGAGGAAACCAGAGTACCCAGAGGAAACCCCCGAGGCACGGGGAGAACATGCAAACTCCACACACACACAAGGCGGAGGTGGGAATTGAACCCACAACCCTGGAGGTGTGAGGCGAACATGCTAAACACTAAGCCACCGTGCCTGCCCCCCCCCCACTTTAATAAAATCAATATTATTATATTCTTTCAGTAGGTCTCTCTTAAGTCATTTTAGTTTAATATTTTCCCACAGATTCTGAAGTGAAAGAGGGGGAAAAGGGCAAAAGATAAGAATTGGCCTTTATAAGCATGGCTTCACCCTGCACTTGCAATTACAGACACTTCAGGAAATATTTTTATAAAATGTATAAATTTCACTTGTACTAATGGCCCTTTTGCTCCATGACTTGAATTAATTATATATTTTAAAAAAGTGAGATATATTTAATGACAATAATAAACCACATGGATGTAAGTCACACTCCAAAACATGCCTTGCATTTTAATTGTATACATTTAATTGTATACTAGATGTTTTGAACAATTTCTCAGAAAGTAAGCAAAACCTCTCCCTCCAAAATTACAGCCTGGGATAGAAAAAGTGTCCAACGTGAAAAATGACTGGTCAAGGTGGGCTGAGAGAATAATCGCCTTAATTGTCGCAGACCACACCTCCAAGCATCATAATAATACTCTGTGGTCGTAATGACACAGCGCCAAACCAGTCGCTCGGACGTCAATCTCTAATCCATGTAATTACGTGACAGTTTAGGAAATCCACAAATTACAGGTGCAGTAATGCTTTGGTTGCAATGAAAAAAAAAGAACAAATATACATCACATAAAAGTACAAATACATAAAACACTAAAAAAAACAACACTTTTTTTTAACAGAAGATGATAAACAGGCGTGTTTTATTCATCAAAGCTAAAACTTAATAGTTGTATACATATAAAATACTCCAAGTAAAAAAAGTTATAAAATAGAGTCAAATTGTTTTTTTTTTCCTCTTAGGTTAGTTACTGCTGTGGTCTGGTTGGGTCACCGATGACAGAGAAGCAGCCAGGACAGAAACGGTCAGGTGTTTTTGAGATGATGAGGGTCTCTCTTCTCAGCCGAACACCAATAGACTGAGCTATCCCATTCTGTAGAAGACGAAATGCAGTTGTCGTTTTGTTTTGTTTTTGGAAGAGTGAGCTTCTATCCTTCTCCTTAAACAGCTTTTCTACATTTATTTCCTGATCATAACTGGTAACTTGTGATTCTATCAGATTTACTCGAAATCACACCAGTCCAGTTCAAAAGGCATTAGTAACAAGTTCACCCATGTCGCTTCCAGTTTAGAAATTATAAACTAATTTCAAGAGAACAAATTCTGTAAAGCCTGTATTTTATCATGCTAATATTTTAACAGGTTGATAATCTGTGAATTCTGTGTTTCCTAGGCAGACTCCCTTCTAAGGAAAAGTATATTACATATTTTATAAGCTCACAAAGCTAAGTTTCAATTACTAGTTGAAGCTCTGAGGCTCATGTTGAAAACATTTTCAATTAAAAGTTATAAAGTTCTAATAAAAACGTATAAATATAAACTTTATCGCTTTAACTGTCAAACTCACCTGAGACTCATCTAAAGGTCCGGTCTCCACAGCTTCTGTCTGGATTTCTGGCTGAAGTGTCAAGAAAATGAGTTTAGCTAATATCAACTTATATTATTGGATTTTTTGTAAGGATTTCTTTTTTCGCTAGGCTATTAAATACATTAGCAGAATAGATTTTACCAGGAATCCAATTCAATTAGTAATTAATAATAGTAATTAAGCAACAGCATTTAAAGTGCCTCCATATATAAAACACAAATGAAATGAAATAAATCATCGTACCATCTGAAGCCTGTCCAGGGGCCCAGCGAGAGAAGAGCTTTGAAAAAGGCCAATCAGGAACAGAAGGATAAGCACAGCTCCTTTCATCATGACTGTTCTTTCTGTCTACCTTAAGTCGGGGTGTTAATGTTATATTTGTCCCTGCGCACATGAAAACACCCACCGACTGACGGGCGCAACTCACCGCTCTAATGTCACTCCTGCGTCACTCAGTCTCGGAGGCCTGTCCATGAGATGAATGACTGATTAAAGACTTGGAGAGACAACCACATTACTAAATGTTTGTTTCTATGGTTTCAAAGTATCTACACGTCAGAGATAATATGCAAATAGAGCAACTTACAAAGCACTTTTTTAAAAGTATCCTATACATTACAGCTCAGTAAAATAATTTTTTTTTGCATATCCCTGTTTGTTTCGAGGTTAAGGTCATAGCACAAATTCAGCATCCTTTTATCATAGAGGATTAAGGACCTTGCTCCAGAGCTCAAGACTTTCTTATTGTTTATGTATTTATGTATGTATGTATGTATGCATGTATGTATTTATTTATTAATTATTACACAGTTCACTGTAAGACGTCTGTCTGATCTCAGATTGTGATCATGTTCTGCGTCTGATCCACGTAGATATTTAAGATTCCAGGAAAGTTTTTTAACCATATCACATGACGTTCATCAAACATTTCTTAAACTAAACTCTAAAGTACACTGCTTGGACCCTGATGTCTCACTAAACCTTCACTGCCTGTAATCATCTTGCAGTTCTGCTCCACCCTGTACAATCTGTTACAGTACATCTTCTCTACTATGTATACAACTACCGATCAAATTAAACTATAGAACATAAACTGTACATAACTGCAAAAGTCTGCATAGTTATTACACTAAATGCAGGATGCCATTCAGTGTGTCAAGTATGACTTATGTTCATTAGGATTGCCAAGTGACCAGGTTTGGTGTATACAGAAAATTTGGTGTAGGAATATGCCATTCTGGCTATCATTTTGATTCTCTCATTCTAAAACCTGCTTTTAACCTCCTGGTAGAGGAACATTTTGCAATTACTATTTAGATGCGAGGTTATCATTGCTTTTTTACCCTGGGTTATGCAACACTTCACTTAATCTTGGTTAACAATTCCTGGGAGCACTCTAGGCACACTAAGGTCAGTATAACATACCTATGGAGAATCTAAAGTCATTATAACATAGTGACACTCTAAAGCCAAAATAACATGCTTGGAGACACTCTAGGTACAGTCTAAGGTCAGAGTTACATACCTAGGTACAGTCTAAGGTCAAAATAACATACCTGGGGACACTCTAGATACAGTCTAAGGTCAGAATAACATACTTGGGGACACTCTAGGTACAGTCTAAGGTCAGAATAACATACCTAGGAACTCACTAAGGTAAAAAAAAAACAAAAAAAAAACATCAGGCTAGGAACTCGGAACACCGGGAGCGGCATATATAGCTTGAAAGAGAGAAAGAGAAAAATTGCTAGGTATGACTGTAATCAGTGATGGACAGTGTAAATTATGTGCAAAGTGCAGACAGGGACTCTGGCAAGACTAGCTATGACAGCATAACTAAAAGGCTAGGGCCAGAAGGTGTGACCAACATGAGAGCTTCCTGGGATGTAAAGCATCCCACCACTCCACAGTCTTCAAACCTGAGCGACCTGCGAGGGTGGTAAGCTGACAGTATACAGGCATCAAACATGCCCATGAACCCTCCAGATATACTACTTTATCTAAGAAAAGCTATTCATAAAAAGATAGACTAAACAAATGTGTTTTTAGCCTGGACTTAAACACTGAGACTTTGTCTGTGCCCCGAACACTAATTGGAAGTCTCTTCCATAACTGTGGGGCTCTGTAAGAAAAAGCTCTGCTCCCTGCTGAAGCCTTTTGTACTTGAGGTACTACCAATTAGCCTGCACCTTTTGTTCGAAGCAGGCATGATGGATGATAAAAAAAAAAAAATAAAAAAATAAAAAAAGATCTCTCAGGTACTGTGGCGTTTAGGTTTAGGTGGTGCTTTATAGGTTAATAATAGTATTTTATAATCAGTGCAAAACTTGACTGGGAGCCAATGCAATGAGGATAAGATATATCTTCAGGTGATATGTTCATATCTTCTGGTTCTAGTTAGGACTCTAGCTGCTGCGTTCTGGACTAACCGGAGCTTGTTTATGCTCCTACTGGAACATCCAGACAGTGAGGCATTACAATAATCCAACCTAGAGGTAAAAAAAAAATGCATGAACTAAGTGCACCAAGGGGTAGCATATATAGGGAGAAAAGCAATGGGCCTAAAACAGAACCTTTCGGAACACCGAACATTACCTTAGTTTGTTTAATGTGGTCACCATTTAGATCTAGGAACTGATATCAATCTTTCAAATTAGACCCGATCCAGAAGAGGGCTGTCCCTTTAACATTAACATGTTCTAGCCTATCAAGTAGAATAGCATGTTCAAAGCATGGTCAAAGAGACACAACCTTGATCAGAGGCCAGTAGCAGGTCATTTACAACTTTAACCAGTGCTGTGCTGGATGAGGCCTAAATCCTGACTGATGCATTCATGAATATTATTCCTATGTAGGTATGAGCATAACTGCTGAGCTACAACCTTTTCTAGGATCTTGGAGATACAGGGGAGGTTTGATATTGGCCAATAGTTGGACAGCTGGGTTGGGTCGAGGTCAGGTTTTTTAATCAAAGATTTGATAACTGCTAGCTTAAAATATTTCGGCACATAGCCAGTGACAAGAGAAGAATTTATTATCTTTAGAATGGGTTGGATAGCTATTGGTAATATCTGTTAAGAAGCTGGTAAGAAGCACGTGGGTAAGGGATCCAGCAGGCAGGTTGATCATTTTGAAGAAGAAACCAGTGAAAATAAGTCTTCTGAAAGGGATTCAAACAGTGTAAATACAGAAATATTATCTATTGACATTATCTTTAATCTTTAAAGATCTAGCAGCACTAAGAGATTTTTTCTTTCCATGCAAATCAAAATACTGATAATTTAGATTGACACCATTTACATTCTAATTTCCTAGCAGATTGTTTTAAAGTTTGTGTGTTGATGTTGTACCAGGGTGCAAGTTTTTTCACTCTAATTAATGGGTGTAAAAACGGGTGTAGCTTGATCACCTGATCAAGTTCTGTGGGGTCAGATAGCGATCCAATCATGGATGATGATTCTGGAAGACTGTTGGTAAATCTCTGCAGTAGTGGGTGTAAATGTATGTTTAACAAGGTGACGTGGCAAATTGCAAATATCCGAAGCACAATTTAAATGAAATGAGATAATGGTCAGAGATAGCTTCTGATTTAGGCACTGTGACTATATGTTCGATATTTAATCTGAGGGTTAGCACGAGATCAAGTGTGCGACCTCCATTATGAGTGGGTCCTATTACATTCTGATTCACCCCTACTGAATCTAAGATGGAAACAACTGGTGTTCTCAGAGGATCTTCTAACTTATCAAAATGAATATGAAAGTCTCCAACAATTACTGCTTTTTCTAAAGAAAAATCTAGGTTTAAAATGAAATCTGCAAATTCACAGAGGAATTCAGAATATTTTCCAGGAGGTCTGGAAATAACAATAAGAGGAACTGACTCAGTACTTATTTTTGTAGCTACATATATTTTAGTATGAAGTGTCTAGATCAGTGATGTCCAATCTTATCTGGAAAGGGCCAGTGTGGGTGCAGGTTTTCATTCCAACCAAGCAGAAGCCACAGAAGCCCTTTGTGGATAAGATTGGACACCGGTGGTCTAGATTCTTGTTTGACATCAAGCTTTTCATCATGAATAACTGCATCACCTTCTCCCCTGCCTGTTAGACGTGACCTGTATAAAACTATAACCGGGAGGACAAGCTTCGTTTAATGCGACAAACTGCTTTGGTTTGACCCATGTTTCTGTTAAACACAGAACAATAAACTTCTAATCATTAATCAATTCATTAGCCATAAGAGCTTGAGATGCAAGAGATCTTATATTTAACAGTCCTAGTTTCAGATCAAAGGTGCTGGCTGTACATTCACGATGATCTAATTTTATTAATTTTTGTTTAGCACAGGAAACAGACACAGTCTCAAGATTGTGAACCCTGGGTGACAACTCAATGTAGTTAGGAAGCGGTTGGATTGGCCTGCTTGTCTGCTCCCTGGCCCTGGCTCCGGATTGTCACTGATTAACTAGGCCTGTTATTAAACTATGTGTTATGCTGCAAGAAATGAGAGCAGCACCTTCACGAGTGTGATGGATACCGTCCCGTCCTAACAGGCCAGCCTTGCCCTCAAAAGTGCTCCATTTATCTATGAAGCCAATATTGTTTGGTGACCATAACCTGCTGTAAGCTACATCGCTACACCGCATTTTGATGGGGCCAGAGCATACTTCAGCATCAGACAACATCTTTGCCAATTTACATACCTTTACAATATTACTCTTAGTAATCTCTGACAGATGAAGGCATATATCTTTAGCTCCTACATGGAAAAGTACCTTCGAGTATTTATGCTTGCCTAAGACCCTAAGATTACCTACTATGTTCGGTGCCCTGGCTCCCAGAATACACCTAACCAGTGCTGCTGGAGCCCCTAAAAGCCTAGATAAATTCACATGCCTTAAGATAGAGTCTCCTATATTCCGAGCTCTTTCAGGCTTCTCAGCAGGTGCTTCACTGAGGAGAGCAGACCTGTTAGTCAGGTGAAGCAGAGAGGAGTGGTGCTCCCTTGGGCAAGCGATAGTGTTAACTTTGGCTTTGTGACTTTGCCGCCAAGTCATCACCCAACCGCTCCACTGTGAGGGCTCTAATGCTGGAGTTGGAGGGTTCTACCTCCTCCTAGGGCATCCAGATGTTCCCCTACAGTAACTACACTACTACAGCTATCCCTCTCTAGTGTCTGGATGTGCACCTCTAACACTAGTATCTTCTCCGTCGGAGAGCTAAAATACACTTATCACTAGTAAAATTAACTCTAATGATGGAGGAGGAATTACTAAACATGCTGCAGCTCATACACTGGACAAGCAGAAAGTTTGCTTAATGATTATGTACCTTTGACTTGGATCAGATCGGAATATTAAAAAGAAGCGTTTCCTCCGCTAGCTGTTTGAAAACAGGAAACAAACAAGTGTCTCCCGAAGAATAGGAATAAAATTAACTGCGATAGCAAAGTAAAGAATTTGAAAAACTAAAGCACCAATGTAAAGTATTAACCAAAAAGACAAAATAAAAAACAGTATAATTTAAACTACGAGAAAAGCACGAAAACTCGAGGCAAACAATTCAAGTACAGGAAGTGACGACTACACCTTTTTTTATCTAATTCCATATCACTACTGTCAACTAGCAATGCCTTCACTTTATTCATCCTACCTGTGCATACCCAAAGCTTTCATGTAAGTATAGCAATAAGGGATGCTCCACATTGCTCAACAATTTCATTTTGGGACATTTCATCAGTCATTCTTTCATAATTCTCTGAATTAACAGGGAACAATATGCACATAAATATTGACTTTTTGCAACAGAAATAAATAAATGCATTTCCCAAGGTTACTCACAAACTGAGGACATTCTAAGTACACACTGTGGTCAGAATAACATAGCTGGGGACACTCTAGATTCACTCTAAAGTTAGAATAAGATACCTAGGGATACTCTAAGGTCAGTGTAACATACCTAGTGACACTCTAGGCACACTTGGTGGTATGAATAACCTACCTAGGGTCATAATAACAACATACCTGGGGGGTCAGAATAACATACCTGGGGGCACATTAAGATCAATATAACATACTTCAGGGCACTCTAGGGACACTCTAAGGTTAGAGTAAGATAACTGGGGATACTCTATGGCCAGTATAACATACATGGGGACACTCTAAGGACACTCCAAGATCTGAAATAGAATAAAATGCACACATAGCTCATCCTTAGACCAGAAAAATGCCAAAAGAACCAAAAACAGTTCCTAAAGTTTGGGCTTCTGAACATTAGATCACTTGCACCCAAGCACTTAATGTAAATAGAATCATCGTGGAGGTGGTGTTACCACTATCGTTAGTGATTTCCTTACTGTTACTCAGAAAACACGTTATAGATTTAATTACTTTGAAGTGCTTGTTCTTAATGTTGAACAAGCACAAAAAAATCCATGATGTCTCTTGCTCTAGCAACCCTGTGTAGACCCCCACTGATTTGCTTAGAGAATTTGCAGGTTTTCTTTCAGACCTTTGGGTTTATATTAAAGTGTTAATTGTAGATTTTAACATTCATGTTGACAATACAAACAATGCTTTAGGACTCAGATTTATGGACCTACTAAACTCATTTGGCCTTAAACAAAACATCACTAGATCAACACATCGTCTTAATCATAAGCTAGATTTAATATCACAATAATAATTACATATCTAGTTAATTTATCTATGCAATTATTATTGTGATATTAACTCTAGCTTATGATTAAGATGATGTGTTGGTCTAGTGATATTTTGTTTAAGCCCAAATGAGTTTAGTAGGTCCATAAATCGGAGTATATCATACCTCAAAGTGATGACATCACATACCATTACCTTATATTGTACACACTACCTATAAGACAGACTAATCTTGTCTCACCAAGTTATTGACTTGGTAGAACTATTATTCCGACCACCAAAGACAGATTTACAATATACCCTTAAACAAAAACGATCTAAATGTAATGACTAACAGCACAGGAACTATTTTCACTAGCACATTAGTCACATTAGGCACTGCTGCCCCCATCCGATTAAAGGTTAGAGACAAAACACCTGCACCTTGGTATAATAGTCATATTCACACCCTCAAGAGAGCAACCTGTAACCTCAAGCGAAAATGGAGAAAAATTAAATAAGAGGTTTTTAGCGTATAAGAACAGTATGTCCAGATATAGACAGGCTCTAAAAGCTGCTAGGGTTGAGCACCTGAGCAAACTCATAGAAAATAACAAAAACAATCCCAGGTTCTTATTTAGCACAGTGGCTAGATTAACAAAAAACCAGAGATCTGAACACGCTATTCATTATTAGTGCTGCATTCGACACTATGGAATACAACATTCTAGTAGATCAATTACAAATAACACAGGTATCCAGGGACAAGCTTTAAGTTGGTTTAGATCCTACCTGTCTGATCGATACCATTTTGTAGAATTACATGGTGAATCCTCTAGGTTATTGGCAGTTAATTATGGGGTCCCTCAAGGATCAGTTCTAGGACCTCTGCTTTTCCTGATATACATGATTCCCTTAGGGGGAAGGCATTATTAGACACATTATTAGAAGGCATGGGGTGAGTTTCCACTGTTATGCTGACGATACCCAGTTATATATCTCACCAAAACCCGATGAAATAGCTAAATTGTCCAAATTTACTGAGTGCGTTGAAGAGATAAAAGATTGGATGACCTGTAATTTTCTGTTGTTCAACTCTGGTAAGACAGAAATACTACTTATCGGTCCAAAACCAGTACACAGAAGCTCTTACACTTCAAGTTCCATTTAGAGGGATGTACTGCTACTACTATCTCAACAGTAAAAAAACCTGGGTGTTATATTAGACAACTTGTCTTTTGAAAATCATATCACCCATATTACAATAACATCCTACTTGCACCTTCCACCTCCTGCATTTTTAATAAATAGGCTACAGTCCAAAATGCAGCTGCCAGAGTTCTTACCAGGACAAGAAAAATTATCATATAACCCTGTCTATCATCTTTACACCGGCTACCTGTAATGTACAACTCTTAGTGGTTTAGCTCATGTATCTAGCTAGTCTTCTAACACGTTACAATCCTTTGCGCCATCTGAGATCACAAAACTCAGCCTTTTTGTATTTAGCTCCCAAACTTTGTAATAGTCTTCCTGATGGTGTTCGGGCTCAGACACACTTTCCCAGTTTAAATGTAGATTAAAAACTCATCTCTTTAGTCAGGCATACACATAATACTTCCCATAATTTTGTGTTCTATTACATCAGACCAAATGCACATTAACATCTAGTGCTTGCTAATATTATGAGCAGCAGCTACATTAATCCCATTCCACTGCTTCTCTCTTTCTAACCATCCCGAGCCATCCAGATATTTTACCAGCTCCGATTGTCTTCAATGCAATGAAGATTTTGGACATCCACTGAGATGAGGCTGACTCTGTTAAGATCCTGAGGCATCTAGAGATTTACCAGCTCCAGTTAGACTGCTATACTAAAGAAGAGATGCCAATTCCATGTAGTCTTTGAGGACAACAATCTCCTCATCAATACAACATTTGTCGGACTGTATATTTATATTCACACTTTAGGGACACTCTAAGGTCAGAATAACATGCCTAGGGACACTAAGATAAGAATAACATTCCTGGGGACACACTAGGGACATTCTGAGGTCAAAATAATATACCAAGGGATACTCTACGAACATTCTGAGGTCAGAATAACATAACTAGTGGCACTCCAGAGACACTCTAGGATCATAAAAACATACCTGGGGACACTCTTAAGGACATAAAATATACCTAGCTAAACCCTAAGAAGTCACAAACTAACACTCAAACACACAAAAAAGACCTGGGGACACTGACAGGTCACAAAAATAGATCTAGGGACACACTAGGGTATAAAAAAAACTTGTGGACCCCCAAAGTCACAAAAACATAATTGGGACATTCTAAGGTGACAAAAACAGTAGCACACACAAAAAAACCTGAGGACACTGACAGGTCACAAAAGTACAACTTGGCACACACAATGGAAACATAAACCTTTGGACACCCTAAGGTCACAAAAACAAACATGGGGACATCCTAAGATTAGAAAAACAGCTGTGGGAACACCCTAAGCATTCAATAACAGACCTGGGAACAAATCAAGGACACAAAAACAAATCTGTGGACACTCTAAAATCCCAAAAACAAACCTTGGAACAGACTAAGGTCACAAAAACAGAAGTTGGGTCACATCGAGGACACAAAAACATTCATGGGGACATTCTAAGGTGTCAAAAGCAGATGGGGGACATTCCATGGACACAACAGAAAAAAAGGAAAGGGAGACAATCTAAGATCACAAAAGAATACCTGGAGACACTCAAAAGTACTAAAAACAGACCAAGGAACACCCCAAGGATACAAAAAAAAAAGACCTGGGAATAGCATAAATATACAAAAACAGATTTGGGAAAGCCCTATGGACACAAAAACAAACCTTAGGCACCCTAAGTACACAAACACTAAGGACACCCTGTCTATACAACAGACTTGGGGACAGTCTATGAAAACAAAAAGACTTGGGAAGACCCTGTGGACACAAACAAACCCAGGCACAATTTAAAAACGGTCCTGGCGACACTCTAAGGACACAAAAACAAATCTGAGGACAATCTAAGAATATCACAACAGACATGGAGATCCCCAAAGGACACAAAAAAAAGTTTTGCTCTTACAATTTTTTTCCTGAACAATTAAGACATTTATTTGTTCTGTTATTTGGCAGGAAACTAATGAATGATAAATGGCAGTCAAAAGATTTAACTTTTTTCTGAAATTTGTATTTTAATGCTTGAGAAGGAATCTCTCTCTTCAACCCCGACATGCAGTTTAGATTTAATGCTCGGTGTTGTGGCTACACTGTAAAAGCTGAAGCCTAATGCATTTGACAGGCTAGAGATTTTAAAAAAAAAGAAAGAAATACAGGAACACAGATCAGATAAAGTGAGAAGCAGCTAGATATTTTGGTCTTATCCAGGTAGTCAGTTACTGAAGATGCAGAAACCTTGTTTTAATAAATCATAAATGGGGAAACACAGTACTTCCCCTTTTGTCATTACACCACTGCGTTATTACTATTTAAGCATACACGTTAATGTGCATTCTGTGGTTTGGAACAGAGCTCGTTAAATTAACATTATGAAACAGTATTTTTCGAAATAACAGAGAGGGAAAAATTAAATTTCATTGTGTAGTTTTCGCTGTTGTGCTGTTATCCTGTTATTCAAGCTGTTTGTGAGCATAAATTCATTAGGGGAAAAAAAAAATCACGTCTTACCAAATGTTTGTTCAATAATAAAAAAAACAACAACATGATTTATTTCGGAAATTTACAAAACGATGTCCATGACGTGAAAAAGACTCACAAATTCAAGATTTCAGTCACTGATTTGGAGATCCTTCAGTCGAAACAGAAACGGTGTTAGCAGAGCGACTGCCTCCGTCTCCCAACTACGCAAGCTCGAGCTCTCCCATCTGAATCAGAGGTAGCTAAATATGCTCAGAGAGATGTCAAGACCAGAGATTCATTCACTAGGCCTTATGAACCTATAGATATATATAAATAATATCACACTATAAGATCTATAAACTTCGTTCTCAATATTAAGATAGATTACTGAAGTCATAAAAAAAATAATAACCTAAAAAAATTGTGATCCGGAAATAAAAAAAAAAATAATAATAAAATAAAAGTAGTATAAAATACTGCACCATGACTGAACGATACAATACATCATCTAGGCTATATTTCAAATTAAACATCGATCAAGATCAGCAGAGGAATGGGCAGGAAAGGAGGAAAGGTACAGACAGACATCAAATACTCTAAATTCACAGTCAGTTATCCCAAATTAGTTGTTACTTGTAATTACACAAAGCAGCTGGCTGGGAATTTAAAAAAAAAATAAAAAAATACAAAGCCCATATTTGCACACCCAAACCTGGGGACTTTCCCCACTAGGAATTAATGCCACCTTACAGATAAAGGACATAATGCTGACGATGCTGGTCGTTGGTTAATTCCACATCACCACCGCGTTTCACGTCTTTTTGGTATAAAATGCATTGATTTCTATCGGAATGTAGAGCTATTCAGGAGGTAAGACAGGTCTCTGTTATCGACATTCTCGTCAGTCCCAAAAGATTCACCAGGAGGCACCACGGTGTCTCAGAACAACGCAGCCTCTTCAGTGAGAGCTCAGAGAAGTGGTAGATTATGACCCTGGAGGAGTCTGGTGTGATGGCTGTATGAAATATGGCACGTCTGGTGGATGTTTTGCACAGTTACATCGAAGTACTTTTGGTCTGCCGATGCTGCGTTTATTGCGACGCTCTGAGCAAAATATAACCCCCCCAAAAAAAATAAAAAATCAAGCACACACACAGTAAGTAATCTAAATAAGCTTCTGATATCCCTATAAATAACGCAAGTATACTCTCCCAAAGAACATATCTTTTTTTGTCAGTGGTTAGCTTGTACCATCCTGCAGATATCAAGTACGCTTTCAGGTCATAAAGCGATTTCATCCCTTAATGTCTCTGTCTCTCTCTGACACACACACAAACACACACAAACACACACACACACACACACACACACACACAGAGTGGTCTGTATCCTAAACTGAAGAGCCCTAATACACAAACTGTCGGTCTTACGGTCATTACATCTTTTTCTCTCTTTCTTTGTTCTTTCCCTTTTTTCCTAAACAAACTCCCACTCATTCTGTTCAAACTTGCCAACGTCTCAGCAGAACGTAACCGCACAAGTGCACAATTTAATTTGACGACACCTGCCAAAGAGCTCCCCAAATGAAAGTACGTATGACTTTAAAAAAATTTGTGATCAGAATAAAGACATTACACCACGTCGCTATCAAAATGCTGCACAGTGGGTACGCTGTGTGTGTAGGGTTTTTTTTTTTTGTTTTGTTCTTTTTTGGAATGGCAAGTACAACAGCACAGCCCTTCCAATGCAAATGTGAGTTGGGAGAGGAGTGCATTATGAAAGTGATCAGCTTAGGAAAAACTAGGTTTTGGCTAAGCTGGTTGCAGGGGTATACAGCCCACCCCGACACCACCTTCATGGCACACCATGGGTGCCATAAACATCCAGCGGTTGGTCTCTGGGTCATACATCTCCACCGAGCTGAGGTTGGACTGGCCATCGTAGCCCCCGACAGCGTACAGATGGCCACAGTTGGCTACCAGTGAGACTCGACTGCGTCGTGTGTTCATGGCCACTAGATGGCACCACTGCTTGGCTACAGAGCTGTACACTTCAGCACTGCTCAGGAAACCAGAGCCGTCATAGCCTCCCACGACATATAGTTGACTTCCCAAAGCTGCTGCGCCATGCCTGCACCTCTTGTTCAGCATGGGGGACAAGGGATGCCACTGCGATGTGTGCTGGTTGTAATACTCCACCTAGTGGACAGGAGGAACGAATGTTACGCTTTGGATAACTCAAGCTACGGTCACACATACAGTGATGTATGTCACTGTACTATGATGTCAGCAGTTGGTGTTCCTACTAATGATCGTCATAGATTCAAAATATTTATCAGTGGGTGGCATCAGTGATAAACTAGCATTCAAAATCATTTGCTACTAAAATAAAATATTCTGGACAGTGATTTGGTGTTTATAAAATTCACTAGTGTATAAACATGCATCATATCATAGAAGATAAAGGAATGTCTATACCCGTATTGCACTCAGTCATTACATTTCTGCGTAAAGTTAAACTTTGCTTAATTTTGTCCCATTGCTATAGGTCCCATATAATCGCCAACGGTTACTAGCAATCAATAGAATTACATTACAAACCAAAAATTAGAAAACTTTATTTAAAAAAAAACAACAACAACACTTGTAACACTAAAATTGAACAAAGTTTTAATCAAGTAGCAAATTTGAAGTTTCACAACACTTTTCCATTTCACGATTTCACAATTACGCAAACAGATTCCCATATTCACAATCGTTTAGAGTCGCCGCACTGACCGTGTTGAAAATCTGCAGACCGTCGTGACCACCGGAAACATGAATCCTGCCTTCAAATATCGTCACGCCAGCAGCACTGCGACTTGCACTCATCTCTGTTACTATTGTCCATCTGGAGAAAACGCACACACACACAAAAATGACAAATTTCATTCCGATGTTGTGATCATGCATCATGACTAAATAACAGTAACAGAAGGTCAGGCCAACCTGTCCGATTCTGGAGAATAGCACTCTACTGAATTTAGTGAGGACTTGCCGTCGTAGCCACCGCAGACGTATATGTAGCCATCAACCACCACGGTTCCCATCGCACTACAGACAGAGAGAAAACATAAGCAATGGTCATAAGCAATATCAGTAATCAATATTCACAGCCGTGACTAAAGTGCTTTATCTCCACTATGACCAGGAGAACATACTTACTAAAGATAAATAAATGCTGTAATGAATTATATAAGTCAGAACTAAATGTTGTGGAATGTCTTGGAAGGCAAGTTCATTCTTTTCACTTGTGCAATCAAACTACAAACATGACTTTCATAAATGTCAAAAACGCAGTTTTTCACACAAGTTAGAAATTGTAGAAGTGCAGAATTCTGTATTGAAAGCGTCCCCTGAACAGTTTTACCCTTCCTGAAGTTCCCATGCTGGATGGAGACTCCTCATTTAAATGTAAAAAAAAAAATGACTGTGTACTTACAGAAAGCTTTAGAATATCAGCTAGACACTAACAAGCTTAGATTATGTTGCGAGTCCACCGTTGGGGTCCCTGTGAATTAGCGGTTACTATAGAAGCCATAACATGTCAGCATGGGCATGAAGATAAACCTGATTACTATTCACTATAGTTGTGATTTTGTAGAATATTAAACAGACAAATTCTGGCCAATAAGAATCAATAATTCTGCACTCATATATATGTACAACTTAAAAATATTTTTCCCTGTATACTTTCTTCACTTTAACGTCTGTATAGTTAATACTATATTTAGCTCCCAGGTGGTCCAGCAGCAGGATCCCTGCGCTCTCATTGCCGAGGCATTGGTTCGATTCCCGAGCAGGAAGCTAACCCGGCGACTGACTCTCAGTGCCGGTCCAAGCCCGGATAAAAACGAAGGGTTGCATCAGGAAGGGCATTCGGTGTAAAACCCGTGCCAAAGCTAATATGTGGACAACACGACCTGCTGTGGCGACCCGAAAAGGGAGCAAACGAAAGAAGAAGATAGTTCATTGTATTTTTAGTATCTATTTTTTGCTGTATTCACTTAATAATTAATTAAATGTTTTTGTATTAAATTGTTTCATTAAATTTTATTGTGTTTTTTTTTCGATTCTGTTATGTAAGACACGGACCATCAAAAACCATTTCACTACACACTGAATATGTCTCTGATAGCATCTGTTAGAGAAGAGGGCTTTGGGCAGAAAAATATGTGCCTTATATTAATATTCATGTTTAAAATCACACGCCTGAATCTGTAAAATACAGCTGTGTGAAAAACCTGGCACTTCTACAAAGCACGCCGTCCCCACCTGCGCTGACTGTTCATGCTGGCGACTTTACTCCACGTGTCCGTCTCCGGGTTGTAGACTTCCACCGTGCTTAGACGCGACTGGCCGTCGTAACCCCCGATAGCATACAGTAGCCCGTTGACCACGGCCACGCCCACTCGACTACGGGCCGTGCTCATTTGCTGACAGCGTTCCCAACAGTTAGCGATTGGATCAAACACTTCCACCACATTTAATGAGTCACCTGGAAATATAACAAAGAGTTACGGGAACTCACAGGTTTTAACTAGTAACGTCTGAGCGTTCACTGCTCACAGTCTCTATTACATACACGTAGCAATCTCTTTTGAAACAGAATTTTAGTCAAGACTGTCACTATGAAGCAGGAAAGCACCTGCACTGTTGAGACCTCCGACAGCGTAGATTAGCCCGGCGATGGACGTGCAGCATCGTTGCCGCGTCTTATACGCAGGCAGGTGTGGCCGTCGCTCTGGCATTAGGTGATAATCCTTTGCTTCATCGACCAGATCCCTGTTGGAATAGCAGCCAAACTTAAACTACATGCAAACGAACAGATTATTCAAGATGTGGCGCTCTTTAAATTAGCGTTTGTAATTAATTACGAAACAACATCCGAGTTCTTACCAAAAAAAAAAAAAGTCAACCAAGGAAAAGGAATATTTAATCATAAGCAACGCGAGCAAAGCGGCGCCATCCATTAACTAGTGTAAAAGTAGCACGACACTTTGGATATTTTTTAGCAAGAAGGGTTAGCTAGTAAGCTCAACGTTTAGAAAATAAAATGAACCGTTCATAGTTACCATGACAACTGGCTGCAACAAATATACCAGAGTTCCTCATTTATTCAAACAATTTGTTTTGATTATAATTATAATAAACTCCCCGTTTTCAGTATTTCAGCATCTTTCAAGCTGTAGGAATCTCCATTCAGCTTTTCCTATACACGATATCTAACATTTCCACTACAGTGAGCTCTTCAGATTTAACAGGGGACTTAAAGCAGTCTCTAGGTACTCAGCAACTCCACAGAAACAAACCTGCATTTGTGGCAGCAGCGCACCAGCTCGTCCTGTTGGACTCGATCAGCCAGGAACTGGGGTCGGCAAAGGGGCAGTCGGGTCTTGGAAAGCAGCTCGGGTAAACAGGTCTCGCGGTCTTCTCTCTGGTGTCTCACCCATGCAAGTACTGCTTCAAAAACCTACACGCAGACAAGTGTAGCCATGGTAACAGAGCACACTTTGTTCCTTATCTCATGCAGATTAATAAAAAAAAAGAGTGACGATAGGCGTTTCCTTGTTTGGAAAACATTTTACATAAAGCAATTGAGCCAAAATGGGGAAAAACATCGAAGTCGCAATATTATTTAAAAAAAAAAAAAAAAAACAGCTATAGCAACTATAGCTCTTAACTCTTTACCATTGGTCAGGAGATTTTGATTATTTTGCCTAGAACAGCACAATACAACAGCTCTTACAGCGATTCAGTTATGTTATCTTAAACTGTACTCAAATAAGTTTCTGCCTTATTCGTAATATATTCTAGTCTATACATTGGAATTGTAATGTGTTATACAATTAAAGGTGGGGTCTCCGTTGTTTGAGAAATGCCGACAAACTAAACAAAAAACAAAACTAACGTGTGGCCAATGAGCAGAAAGGGGCGTGTCTTGTCAATATGGGCGGAGAGTGTGTTCAGTGCGCATGTGTGGCGTTAGCAGAAAGCGGTATTAACATTGACATGGAGGATAAAAACAAAGAAAGAAAGCGAAGAAAGGCTTACGATAAGGCAAGAAGTAGAACGTGTTAATATAGGATCAGCTTTCCAGCGCTGGAGAGAACTGAAGGAGCAGGAAGTTGGCGCATATTCACAGACTGGAGTTTCCCGAGTCAATAACTACTGAGCTAAACGCTGTTACTACACAAATAAAACCTCTTTTCTATCGTAGTAATGTAGAGAGGCAGCTACTACCGCGTTTTGTGTAGTAACAGCGTTTAGCTCAGGAGTTACTGACTCGGGAAACTCAACTTAAGACGCCGAGACGCTTTTTTCCTTCTCGATAGGTGAGTAGCGTTGGTTTTTCTTTGTTACACAGAACTAATATATGCCTTTGTCCTTTATATGATTATGCTTGTGTGTCATTTTTGCTTGTTTGTTTATCTGCAATTGTTTTGTTCTTCCCTTCAGCTATGATAGACACATTTCTTTCCATTAGTTGCCTGGGTTACATATGTATGTGTGGGCGGAGCTATCGATACAGGGGTGGGACCCATTTGGGTTAGGGGCGTGTTTGTTTTGGTGATTTTATGTCAACATTGGCTTTCAAACAACGGAGACCCTGCCTTTGACTGCTGTGACAAAACAGTTTCCCTCAGGGACCCATTTTTTCTCTCCCATGTATTTTCTCTCCATTTCTCCCTGTCTCTTTCTGTCTCCGTCTGTTTCCCTCTTGGTCTAATGAGGTGGTTATATCAGTGCAGTGGTAAGTAAAATCTAAAATCAGACCTGCTCCTCATCCTTGACATTGAGCTCATCGCAGCCCACCAGCTCGAGCACCTCATCTGACCGCAGGCTCAGAAACTCCTCCGACACGGAAACTTCCACAAAGTGCTGATGAACAAAGCTGTTGGCTGCATCATACAGCGTCGTGCACATCATGGTCTCTGCGAACTGACGCACACCCAGGCAGTTCTTTGGATGCAGCCTGGGATTTCAGTGAGGAAGAATCCCTGTTTGTCTATAAGCACGAAAGACCGACACTATGCACGTTAAAATGTTGTGTTTGTGCAGTACTACCTCTCCTGGAGGAAAGAGCAGCAAGCGTCTTTAACGTTCTGCAGCTGTAGGAAACTGGCGCCGATCAGGAGTGCTTGGACGTTCTGCTGGTCTATGGCTATGTGTCCATTATAGGCAAAATTGATCAGCGCTTCAAGAGCACTTTGAAGGGATATAGAAAAAGAAGAAAAAAAAAAACACACACACACAAATCACTGTATTGTCAGCTGTTACAGACAGACACACACACACTAATATATATATATATATATATATATAGATCTCAATCCACTGAGCTTTAAGCACATCAAGACCTGACAGTGTTTCCTGTTTGGCTTTAATGGTTTTGGAGATTTCTAAACACAAATGAAAAAGTCATTTTAGAGCAAAACAGATGCGCAAAGGGGAAAATGTTCCCTCCGGTTTTATAACCAGTTACCTGGGATCCATGCCTTGCATGACAATCTCATCTTGTTTGCACTCAACCATGTCGTTGGTGAACATGGCATGAAAGTAGGGAATGGAAGCAGCCAGAACAATCCTGTGGGCACTAAACTTGTGCTCTCCCACCTACAACACACACACACACGAGAAACATCATCATACGCGCCTACATTCACATATCCGCTTTACTCCTCCTACACATCATGGAGTGTTCGATTTCTCTGAATTCAGTTCCATCTCATAGAAAACTTTCCATTTATGTCACAAACCATGAAACAGATTTAATAAAATATATCGGTATTAAATGAAGACAAAACATATAACGATTTTTCGTTCTCTTTCCAACAAGAAGTCTCTCGAAGAGATCGACTACTTCACCGAGGGATCGTTTAGAAATGACACAAAAGCTGCATCAAAGAAAAAACAACACCACAATTTTAAAGCAGCATGTTTGTAAGCATGCACGTTAACAAATGTAAAAGTGTGAAGGGTTTTGGCTGTCAAATCTGTCTTGTCAACAAAAAATGACAGGTTAATTTACATTTGAATAACGTGACCAAAATATGTATCAGACCTCCTCGTAGTGGTTTAAATGGAAAATCTTGCTTACCATTAGACTTTCATCTGTAGGTGTGGATCATTTCCATACATGTATATTACTTTCCCAGATACTATTTCCTTTCCAAACCAATTTTGTCTAAGATTACTGAGTAAGTACAAAACATTTAATATATAAAAACGCTGCTTTTCACCAAAAAAAAAAAAATTTAATGATACAGAAAATGATTGAAGCAACACACAACAAATCAGGCCATTTTTCAGACAAAATTAAAACTACTTAGCAACATTCGGTTTAGCTGTTTTTAAAGGCGTCTTTGCATACATGCTGTAGACATAATCCGTAAGAGGATAACATTTATCAGACTGTATATTTATCATCACACCCTCTGGTGTCACTCATATGAGGATGAGGTTCCCCTTTGTGTCTGGTTCCTCTCAAGGTTTCTTCCTTTACCATCTAAGGGAGTTTTTCCTCCCCACAGTCACCTGAGTCACCTCAGACTTGCTCATTGGTGAGAAATACATACACATTTAAATAGATATCTAATATTAATCTTCATTATAGTTTGTATTCTATTAATCTTTGTATTAACCTTTGGTTTTATGTTTCTGTTCTGCTTTGAGACAACGTACGTTGTAAAAAGCGCTATACAAAATAAATTTGAATGGAATTGAATTGAATAAAACAACCTAGAGGAGCTCAAAGAATGTTGTTTAAAGAAAATATCGTGTTTGTTTTTTTAAATCAAAAAGCTAACAGAGTTCAACCATTTCTAGCATTTAGAACATTCTAGGCTGCATGGCACAACAATAAAGCGCACACAAACACACACACACACACACACACACATATATATGCAGGCTTTAACAGACTCTCAGGAGTAAAGTCGCCGCTTTGGGTGATTTACATAATCCTCTCCCTGGTGGCAGGTAGGAACGACAAGGTCATGGGAGCAGTCAGGTGAGAGACACAATTACAGGATTAATCAGCACACAGCCTATAAAATAGACTTTGGGTTCAGTTGGACAGACACAGCTGGAACAAGTAGACAAGGGTCATTTAAGCGTTTTAATCCAACACTAATCATAAACCAGATTAGCACAAGGACATCATGTCACACGCATCGCCCTGACCGTGACAAACGTACGAGCAGATATAAACAGCAGACAACCAAAAATGAAATATTTTCATAAGCAAATCATCGGTTGGGATAAACAAACGACTGCTGCGGAAGCATGAGGCATAAGCCAGCAAACCATAAACAAATATCTGAAGGGTAAAAAAAAACATATGATTTTAAATATTAACTCAACAGTGCAGGTGCTTTCTTATAAAAACAACAGATGAGATGAAAGCATTTTAAAACTGGACAGTTTTTTTCATCATAAAACAAAAAAAAAGTCTTTTTTAGAGATTTTATTGATCATCTTTTGGTCAGTTTAACCAAAACAAAACACAAAAGTTTTTCTCCTAACCACAGAATTGTATTATTTGTCCTGCTGCTGAAGTGTCGTGTCATTTTAAACATGGAATTGTTTTTAAAATGTCAAGGAAGCTGATCCCAGATCTGGTTATCATTGTTTGTGATGTTCTCATACATATAAATCCTATCACTTACTAACGTGTAACTTTAATAAGAACTATAAGTGACAGTATTACATTAGTGTAAAATCAGGCAGCAGCTCAGGCTGATCTACAGAAGAGAAAAGCAGCTCGTTATCTTTTACATTTCAACCCAATTTGTTTATTTTTATCCGGAACAATTACATAAAAAGCACGAATCTGATCTAAACGTTATACAGATACATTTACACCGACGTTAGCTCTGGGTGTTAGCAGTATGTTAGCCGATGCTAGGCTAGTAGGATAAACACATGACCCAAAACAAATAAGCACATATCTGTCATCGACATTTTTAACAACGTACAAATCTACAGTTACTGATCTGTAACCCTTTATATGTTTATCTCCCTCGCTGTCGCTAGGCTTCCTCATGCTGACAAGCGGATCATGTAGCTTAGCATAAACTGGGAAATAAGCAATTAGCTCAAGACACAACAAAATATTTTGTACCTTCAGGGTAACATCACAGAGTTTCCCCTGCCGTCGGATTTCCTCCATGACCGAATAACCACGAGTTGGTAAATCGTGGACGGAGAAATGCATCAAATCTTCCAGTTCCTCGGATATCATGTCCCCCATCGTCATTGAAGGAAGGGAAAGCTAATTTTTAACAACGCGAGACCGCTTCCTGAACTACGCGGGACACCGTAGCCAGTGAGATACTGAAGTAGCCGGTGGCGCTGAATTACAGCGTCATGGACGCACCAGCTGTGTGTCAGTGTAGGCAAAATAAAACAAAACAAATCAAGCAAATACTGATTTATTTATTTATTATTATTATTCGTAAGAGTAGATTTATGTCTAAAGCTGAGATGTACTGTAGTGTCAGCTTTCACTTCTTTCTAATCCGCCTGTATTATTGTACTTGTCCTGCAGGGATTAAACTCTCACATGGTGTCTTTCACCAGCAGGATAATAAGATTAGATTAATAAACTCTTAAATCAGCTCCTGTTCAACATTTACTGCCTAAACATTTATACTGTATATATAATAAATCACATACTCTCACACACACTCAAATACACACACATATCAATCAATCAAACTTTATTTATAAAGCACTTTAAAAACAACCACAATTGACCAAAGTGCTGTACAGAAGAATATATAAACATAAAATACCCAACTCATACAAGACATAAAAACAAGAAAAACAAACTAAGAAACAAAATGTCAAAATCAGGTGTTAAAGGCCAAGGAAAAAAGGTGGGTTTTAAGAAGCGACTTAAAAGAAGACAATGAAGAGGCCTGTCTAATGGGCAGTGGCAGATCATTCCACATTTTAGGAGCTACTACAGCAAAGGCACGGCCCCCTCTAAGCTTCCGTTTTGGGCACATTCAGTAGCAGTTGATCAGCTGACGTAAGAGAACGGGTGGGTCTATGAATGTGTAACAGCTCAGAAGTGTAGGGTGGGGCAAAATCATTTAAAGATTTAAAAACAAATAAGAGAATTTTAAAATGAATCCTAAAATGTATGGGCAGCCAATGAAGTGACGCTAAATGTGCTCGTATTTGCATGTTCCAGCTAACAGACATGCTGCACCATTTTGAACCATCTGCAGACGAGCAACAGAAGACCCACTATCCCTTACATACAGTGCGTTGCAGTAATCCAGCTGAGTGGTGACAAAGGCATGGATTACTGCCTCGAAAGAAATGGCTTTACTTTGGTCAACTGACTCAATCAAAAAAAACTTGATTTAACAACTACCCTGATCTGACTGTCAAGCTTAAGGTCAGCATTGATTTTAACCCCTAGATTAGTTATGGTTTGTTTGTTGTACTGGGCCAAGGCCCCCAGATCAACCAAAGGAGTCCCAGTGGTGACACCAAAAACCATCACCTCTGTCTTTTTTTCATTAAAACTCAAAAAATTAAGAGACATCCAGGCCTGTATATCAGCAATACACTCGAATAACAGTCTGACAGTGTCATTCTTTTTAAGAGGCCCATAAATCTGGCTATCATCTGCGTAAAAGTGGAAAGACATGCCAAGAAAAAAAAGAAAAATATATCATTAAAAACTTTTAAAAGAGCAGATTCTGTGCTGTGCAAAGTTTAAAGCCAGACTGGAAATATTCAAGAATATTGTTGGCTTTCAAAAAGGCCATTAATTGACTACAGACTATCTTTTCAAGATTTTTTAGTTTTAGTTTTTAGTTTGGAGATAGGCCTAGATAGACCAGGTTTTTTAATCAGAGGTTGCACTACTGCGTGTTTACATTTTTTTTGGAACCACACCTGAAGACAGACTGCTATTAACCACTGCAAGAACAGATGGCCCTACAGTAGGAAAGACCCCTTTACAAAGTCAAGGAGGAACAGCATCATGTGGAGAACCTGAAGGCTTCAAATGATCAACAGTCTCCTGTAACACAGACAAGGTTACAGGCTCAAACCTGTCAAAAACAGCAGAACAGAGGACAGGGATTGAGGGATCATAAGCAGAAGGTGAAATTAGAGCTCTAGTGGAAGTGACCTTATCAATAAAAAAGTGCAGAAAGTTTTCACAAACAGCAGCAGTGGCATCAATACAGACAGTTTGCGGAGCATAAAGAACTGAACCAATGATCTTAAACAAAATATGAGGCTTGTTACAGTTTGACAGAATAATTTCAGATAAATATTTTCTTTTAGCATCTTTTACAATTGTCTGATAATGACACCAGCAGTCCCTTAGCATTTGAAGTGATATATGCTGTCTGTCCTTTTTCCATTTGTGCTCAGCTCTGTGACACTCGTATCTGCGAACACTAGCCGTGTTTCTTTCTTTTTTCTACATACGCACACAGACATGCACTTTTCTTTTACAGAGACAAGCCAAGTCATCATATACTAGGTCAATTGTTTAAATGTGTGCAATATATCAATATATATTTTGGATATCATTTAAATGTATGAATCTACCTTAAAGAAGAATATATATTTCTATATACACTTTCATATGTGTCAATTTGAAGTCCAGTGCATTAGTGGGCAAAATAAGAGGTTTTTGTATGCTTTTTGTAAAAGTAATATATTATGTAAGTGAACACATTTCAGTAAAATGCTGTCTGTGGACACCTGCAGAGGTCAAAGCAGGAGCGAGACAAAGTCTGTGGCAAATTCTGCAAGATGCATTGAACAGCTTACCAGCCAAACTACAGGACAGGATAGAAAAATACTTTAAATTAAATGTAGTTTTGAAGAGTCAAGATCTTAGTCTGTTCTCACAAATACTTCGGTAAAACAGTATATATGTAGAAAAAGGCCAGGGATTAAGTTCTCAAACTTTTTTTTACAGTTATAAAACATTTTTATGAAAAGAAAGAAAGAAAGAAAGAAAGAAAGAAAGAAAGAAAGAAGTAATTACAAACTCATTCAGTGTAAATTCTTTGAACCAATATTAATTACTTATTAATTAATATTAGTATTAATTAATAAAATATTAGTATTAAGTACAATAACATGTTGGCTGTTTATTGGGAGGTTTTCTGAATGTTCCACTAGAACTAACCAATAGAACCAACAGAACCAATAGAACTAATTTGTGTTAAAATAGTGGTTAGAATTCACTTGATATTATTTATACTGATCATAAGTTTAACAATGGTTTTTAAAAACCTGCTTCATGCTTTATGAAAGCAGAAGCAGAGTCAGAATCAGATTCAGGTTTATTGGCCAAGTGTGTTGACACACACAAGGAATTTAGTTCCAGCTGTTTGACTCTCTCATGCTTTTGTGCAATATGCAGCAGCAGTACTGTGTGTAACGTATACGGATGATGTGAGATATGAAACAGGGAATATTTTTGGTGAGTTGTAAATCAGGGTGATAAGGGGCCTGGGGAAATAAACTGTTCCTCTGTCTGCCAGTTTTGGTAAACAAAGCTCTGTAGCGCCTGCCAAAAGGGAGGAGCTGAAAGAGGTTGTGTCCAGCGTATGAAGGGTCAGTAGTGATTTTTCCTGCCCTGTTTCTGGTTCATGTATCATAAAAGTCCTGGGGAGTGGCCAGGGGGGCACCAGTTATTTTTCCTGCTTATTATTCATTATTTTGATGTCCTCTTACCCACTTTATAAATGGCTGGAGTATATTTAGATAGCGATGTGGCCTTCTGCAGTGCAGTGTGGAATTTAATGAGAGAACTCTCTATATGTTTTGAGATGTGAGGTGATTTTTTTATGACCAAACTCCCTGAACCTGTGCTCTGTATGGTGAAAGGGGCGTGGTTTCGGATATATAAAGGCTTTTCAGCGGACCAATAAGCAAGCTGGAATGAGGGGAGGCTTAATTCAGCTGGCACTTAAACAAAGACCTTATATATATTTTTTGTTTGTTTGTTTTCTAACTTAAATATACACAGTAATCTATGGTACGGTGTATAGGATGGAGTCAAATGTCAAAATCGAAGAGTTTTTATATGTATAAAATTTCTTGATGTTTTTATTAACACTTATCAGAGCAAAGGAGAAATAAAAAAAACAACAATAATTTGCTGAGGATATAAAAACATGAAATGAAATGTAGGTATAATGTTTTGTTTTAGAAATCAATCTAACGCGACTAAGACTTTTGAAATGCTAAAAGCCTGTTCTGTTTTTTGTTATTTTTGTAGTGAACAGTTTTGGTCAGCAGGGGGTGCTAAAGATTTTTAAACAGAGAGTAAACGTTCATTTGTTGAAGTTGGGAAGAAAAAGAAAAATGTATAAAGCTTTTTAAGTTATTTGAGTCAGAAAGACCCTGGAGCTTATCCTGGAGGACTCAGGTAGAGTATATAGAGCCAACCCATATGAGAGCATGAACACACACTACTTCATACACTGCAAACACATTAGAGATGCCAATATGTCTACAGTGCATGTCTTTCGACCCTGAAAGTGAAAGAACATAAAAACTCCATAGACACAGGTTCGAATTAAACCCCCAGCCCAGGAGATGTGATGCTAACCACTAAGCCACCACACCACCCCTTCCTTATTTATAGTCATTTTTGCTTTCTTGGAAACATCTACTAGGGCTTCTCAAAGCCAGAAACACATTTATCTGTTTAAATAAATCCGTCAATAAATCACAAACCCACTCAGCATGGATTTTTCTTGGTGATTAAAGATTGTAATAATCTGTAAACCATAAATCTCTTTAGACCTATGTCATATGATGTGAAAGTCTATACACAAGTCTCAAGCTTATTTGTTTTTCCATTTGCTCACCACTGAATAGAGCTTATCAAAAAAATGCCTAGAGACTAATACAGTGTACTGATTATACTGTTGAACAAGACCAGGGCATGAAGTGTGGCTTACTGCAGTATGGACAGGACCAGATTAAAATTAGGCATGAAAGAAATTCATCAACAACGATGAAAACATCAATGTACAAATGTAAATGTTTAACCATTATATATAGTATTGTGTCTAATCATCATCAATATTTCAGGTTTTTAAGTTAGATGGCATTGCTTTTAAACAGGAAAGACTGAGATTTTCATTTAGACTTCCCTTTTCACTATTCTATTTAACTTATTTGTAATTCGTTATCTAAGTATAACTTCTTTTTGTAGGAAAATAGTAAAAGAAATGCAAACTTTTTCTTATACACTGTCTTTAGTGGATGTGCCCTAAAACAGGAAATAATTTACTGAATATTAATACTAAATATATTGATATTATAGCAATGACACATTGCTTCTTTTATGCCTGAAATTTGAAAGATAAAAAAACAACAAACTTGAGACAAATGTTCTTATATATATATATATATATCGTGTTACAATTGTACTTTACAGCCATAAAGAATATCACCCAGACATTTTTTAAAGTATATTAATTTAATTCATTTGAATTTACAGCTCATATGTGTGAGTCGGTTCACTAAAAAGAGCCGACTCGACTGGTTCATTTGCTAACTGACTGTAAAAGAGGAATAAAATACCATTGGGATATTTATGACTTTCGTTTTTATTATGATAAATCACTCCTGAAAACGAACACAATATGTGGAAATATATTAGCTGTACTTTAACAGGAAGAACGAATTGCGCCATTTACACACACACACACACACACACACACACACACACACACACACACACACACACACACACACACACACACACACAGACAGACAGACAGACAGAGGGAGAGGGAGAGAGAGGGAGAGACAGACAGACAGAGAGAGAGAGAGAGAGAGAGAGAGAGAGAGAGAGAGAGAGAGAGAGAGAGAGAGAGAGAGTTACTGCGCCGCTTGTGAGATATTTACGGTAACAATTTTTAAAAAGAGGAAATTCTGAACGCATTCACACACGGTCTGAAGAGCTGACGGGACAGAACGATGCTTGTAGCCTGTTAAAATGGAGGTGTGTGTATTTTGTATGCTAAGGGGGAGGAGGTTATCTGCTATCCAGTAGCTCACACACGTCTCACACGTCCATAACGAGGATGAGGGGAACGAGGGAATATATACACGCGCTTTACTCACACACCCTCACCACAGTCGTGCTGTTCTGCTTGAGCTCCGTATGTCGTGTCCAGCTGCGTCCTGCACACTGATTCGGGCTGGGAACGTTTCTCTTTAATCTCCGTGTATCTCGGACATCATCGATCGCGATGATCAACAGTATATTGTAGTTTAATCACAAGGACTGTAGTTTCGCTACAAATCTAGTGTGCGTAGTTCGGGCTGTAGACAGAGCCAGCAGGAGGAGGAGGAAGAAGAGGAAGAGGGGGTATTCACCGCGTAAAATGACCATGTCGGTCCCAGAAAGGATCTCGGAGTCTGGAGGAAAAGAAGAGGAGAGCGAGGATGAGAGCGAGATCCTGGAGGAGAGTCCATGTGGCCGCTGGCAGAAGAGAAAGGAGCAGGTAAGATGTGTTCAGTACACCATCTGATGATGTGATTACATGCACTACACAACCACACTAAGTCAGAATGCACAAATATGGCCTACATCTCATCTCTCCGCCTTCCAAAAAAAACCCCAACACAGTAATTGATCGATCTTACAAAAACACCACATCTGTGTGCATCATGGATGTGAGCAATACTCATAATATCAACGCGCGTAACAGGACTTTAAGGAAGCTTTAACTCGAAACGACTTGTGCAGACACGTCCCCCGAGACAATTCTGTTTATTTCTTTATTTTTGAAGGCTGTAAACAAACAGGCGTGAGATTAGACTAGGTTAATTGGACCACTGCGCATGCGCAAGGTGATAACGTGGGTGGGGAGTTGTGTATGTTGCCGGGTGTTAAGTTGAAACCCACCCCAGAGTTTAAAGGCTTTACTGACCGCGATAAGTGGTAGCTACAAAGCACTGAAACCTTATCTCTGTCTACACGCGTTCACACTTACACACACACACACACACACACACACAAAACAGTGTTTTATGGCAATGTTGTCATGCCTTAAAGACCTGTCGGAAATTTCTAAATGTCACAATAGTGTCGTAATTCAGTCAATTCTTTGTAGTCTAGGCTATTTCAATGGACACCTGCAGCAAATTCTTTCTAGTTTTAGTTTTTTATTTGTTTTTTCATCTGTTATTCAGTAAGGTGGTGGTGGTGGTGTTGCTGGAAAAAAACGTGAATGAATCTAAAAGATGTTTACTCACATTGTTTATTTTCTGGACTAAAATGACCATCTTACGGTCACAAAAAAGGGGTAATTTTTCCCTGTAAAGCTACAGTATACAGACCGTGGCAGTGACAAAGTGACAAAAGACCATTAATTGTCTAGGCGAGATGGTAACTTAATTTGCTCTATAGCCATCAGTGGCTTCCAGCTCTGCTTTTAAATGAATGAGCTTCAGTCGCTTTATTGCTGCCAATGTCTGTATGTGTGAATGCAACATTACAGGGATAGAGGATTTGTGATGAGTATAGAAATTTGGTTGGTTTGGTGTAGTATATCCATTAGACTAGTGAGAGTTTTGCAACCGTCTGCCACACCGACTATTATAGTGGCATGTAACAGCCTCTCAGACATCAGGGATTTTCTACTCCCTATTTTCCAGTAACAAAACGATGTCAGAGTAGTGGAGAAAACAAACTCAGAGATCTCAAATGCGTTGTCGCTTTATTGCTGATATATGATTGGGCCAGTTAAAGATTTGTGAGATTTTTTACAGTTTTGTTTGTGCAGCTTTGGGGTCTGATCTCTTTTAGCAGAGTGTATATAAAAGGATGAGAGTGAGCCTAAAGCTCTCTGCATCATGTAGAAAGGATGTCTATCAGCAGGAAGTCAAACAACATGGTGGTTACTGTTGGAAATTGGACAACGTTGAGGATCACATCGTGTACTTTTGTTTTAGAGTGTACAGTACATCTTCTGTGTATGCTGTAATGTACGTTTCCTTTGAAGGTTGATTAGTTTTTTGCGTCGTCTCTGCGATGCGAATATATCTTGTGTTGTTGTGTGTAGCCTCGAGCTGTGACATGCAAGTCAAAGTTTCTGCATATTTCCTGTGCTTTGAATTCGAATGAGGTTTGAATTGAAAACATGTTTTGGAGAACATCTGTTTTTATCCTAATGGCTTCATTTAATTAAGCATTTAGGATTTCTTGTTTGTCAGTTGCCTTACGATGAAATGAATACATGCACTTATTCATTCCTTGCAAAGTTACATGATCTGGTAAAGCAAATGCTCAGGATTCTTCTTGACTTTTTCACTGTACACATCAAAAAAAAAAAAGCACTATTGTAGGGTGTTGTGTAGGGTTCTCTGTACAACCAATAAGGGTTAATGAACAACTCTTAGGAGTTCTAAATTTTGTAAGAACTTTATTAATTTCTTTATTAATTTATTAGCGTCTGCTTTATTCTGGTCAGTGACATGATGGATGTGGAGCCTATTGCGACCCTGGGTGTGAGGTGGGAATACGCCTTGGAACGGCCACAAGTCATGCATTCATTAATGCACACCTGTTGGATAAAAAATTTAAAAAAAATGAGACCCTTATTGTAGGCATTTATGAGTTAAAAGCTTTTAATCTGAGGCCTTGAATATTGCAAGATGCTGATTCAACAGGGTGTTAAACACTGCGGTTGATAAGTTCATTAAGTTAAAGTCATGTTAAATACTGCATGTTAATTTAATACTACTAGAGTCAATACTAGGTCGTAGGCTGCGTTCACGCAAGTCTCCGTTGCTATACTATGAGGACACCAGTATGCGTTTATACTTTAGGTTGACATCATAATTACATTTATCAGTGGAACAACTAGCTACCAATTCAGTTGGTAGCTAAAAAAAAAAGCAGTGCATCAGATCATACAAGATGAAATCAGTGTGTGCTCTTCACTATCTTTTCTACACAGAGTTGCTCCATATTTGAATGAAGTTATTATTGCTCATGTCACCAGAAGTCGTCAGCTCACATCGACAATAAATGCTTTCCGGACGCTTCGTCTCTGTGAGCCACTGTACATACTAAGAACATGGCATAAGAGTTAATGCAACGCTGTATGTCAATTGGCTTTTTTTATTGTTGATTCAATTTATAATTCAAGGACTACCACTGATGAAGTTTGGCATCTCTGGTGTTGTGTAGATCAGTTACAATGTTTTGCTCAGTGTACTGTTTTACATCGGGTGTTATGGTGTGGGCTTGTAGCGGCATGTTCTTCCATAGTGATTCCCAGTAAACTACAGCTATAAGGCCTATAATTAGAGAAATGCGCAGGAGGGAAGTGTGTGTGTGTGTGTGTGTGTGTGTGTGTGTGTGTGTGTGTGTGTGTGTGTGTGTGTGTGTGTGTGTGTGTGTGTGTGTGTGTGTGTGTGTGTGTGTGAGAGAGAGAGAGAGAGAGAGCATTCAGTACTACAATTTAATTATTTGCTCCACATAAACACGCTGCATGCTGGGGAGCTAGCAGCACACACAAATTTCAGAGTTTTTTTTAGAGTGTATAAAATAATGGTTATTCTAGCACTAGCCTGCATGTCCGTAGCCATTTATGACTGATTCTGATTCTCCTGTGAATTATAGAACAATGGCTGCTGTTCTTATTTTAAGAGTGTTCGCTTGTAAGATTCTGCTTCTTAATTCTGTTTTCTAGGAGAATGCTTACATCATTAAACAAGATTAGTGCTTTAACTGGAATTCCAGGGCATCCAAAAAGTCAGAACAAATGGGAATATATTGAGCAAAAAAAGCCAGAGAAACATGACAGGGCATGTAATGAGAAAATGTAAAGGTGAGCACGTAGAGCATACAATATGTTGTTTAAAAATAAATAAATAAATAAAATACAAGATTACATGTATGTAGCCTTTTTTCACACTGGGTTATAAGTTTTTTGGACACTTTTCCAGGGTAATTTTATGCAAATAATTAAAAGAAGGGAAAAAAAAACTTGTACAGTCTTGTACATAACAAAAGTACTTTAATACTTAGTGAGAAATCACTCAGTTATGAGTCTTGCATGCCCTCAGCTGCATTAAACATTGCCTGACATCTTTTCCTGTAGTGTATCTCCTTCAGCTTGTTATACTGTATGTTTCTCACGGAATCAATCCCAGAATCAGTCACCCTGAGTTTTGAAACCTGGCTTGGGTCAACGATCTCTTTTTATGCTTTATTGATGCTATTGTGGAAATGGTTTTGTGAAGTGGCACATTAAAGGGACATTAGGGGAGCGACTGTGGCTCTGCTAGAATGTCCCCTACTAGTTGTAGACCTCAATCGACAGACAGTAATAGATTCTCATGAGGAAAATCAGGGTGCGGTTTTGTCACCAGAATTTATTTGATTCATATGCAAACTACTGCTTTACATGTAAACACCACTTATTTGAATGTGTGTTAAGGTACAAGGTACTGAGCTGGTATATAGTCCCTAGATCACTTCTGTCAGAGCACGTATTCAGCAAAGAGAACTTGTTTTGTACAGGCTGACTGGCTGCCTTGTGTTTCGCTGTGATATGTAGAGGCTGTGTGAAGTAGCTCACCTTTCATTCAGCGTCACAGTGTAATTAACCCTACAATTCACATAATACCGTGATGGCCAGCTTCAGCTGACTGCACAGCAATGCAAAGTTGCATACTTCAGGAACTCCTAACTACAATTAGGAACTATGTCTTCATAAAACGCATACCACCAGCACTATAACTAACGGAGTTAGGAGTATATTTTCATTATTACTAGGCAATTAAAACTTTATAGTTTGTCCTGCACTGTTATTTATTTCAAATGCTTTAAAAATACACTTTAAGTGTACAGTATTTACGTGTAGGGTTTAAGAAACACTGAACGTGGCCCAAAACTTGCGTGTTCATTTATCTTCAGTAATTAGCATGTCCTGGTCACAGCTGAGATCTAAAATAAGTATTTATTTTGGAGGACTGATGCTGAGGTAGAACCAGTGCCTAAGATTACACTTGTGTGAGGATTCAGGAGCAGATCAGCATGTATCATATTCTGGCACTGCACAAGGGTGAAGTAATACAAGAAAGCTGAATTAAATTATATAAAAACTTAACGAAATAAGAAATTCCAGACCATGAACTAACTTATCGGATCAGTAGCTGTGATAAACCCAAGCACATTCACAACATGTGATTGGTAGTTTCTGTGATGTCAGCGTTTTTCAAAAACGCATATTTTTTCCCATCCATATGAAAACAGTGACTTTCTGAAATGATGAAAACTTCACTTCTGAAGGACTCGTCATTTCCTGCGATCCAAAAAACGGATAAATCGGTGTTTTGTATCGCTGGAAATTGGGAAAATGAAAGATCTTGGTTTATAACTGGTTAATATAATGCTAGCTATTACAGTGCAAATGGTTCGGTTTTTATAACATTTAGAATAATATTCACTGAAACTGTTATTTAAAATATCAAATAAACTTTGTGAAGTCTTGAGCTACACAAGACAGACTTTGCATTCAGGGTCAAATCCTTAAGTTTATATACTGAGTATTTTGATGTAGTGTCGGAAATTTTCCAAACCTAAGTCCTCGCAAATCATTTCATTCTGTTTAGGAAATTGTCCTAAATCCTGCATTTTCTCTTTCACAAAACAGAACTGTAGAATTAAGTAATCCAGGCTTATGTGAAATAATATTGCTTATTTTATCCTCATTGCTTTCTACTAATAAACTCCAGATGTGACCTGAACTCTGAACCGAATGTTGTAATTTAGGCAAAGAGGAAGGCCAAAGAGGAGGTATATGGATGTAATTAATGAGGATTTGAAGTTAGTGAGTGTGAGTGTTGAGGATGCAGAAGATAGGGATAGGTGGAGAGAGATGATTCGCTGTGGCGACCCCTGAAGGGAAAAGCCGAAAGAAGAAGAAGAAGAAGAAGAGGATGCATGTGAGGTATACTGTACTGTAGAAATGTCAAAATCTCAGTTAATCTCTGAATAGGAAAGTCTGTTCTAGTTGTCCAACATCACACTAGCCGGTATTACTGGCACCCTCAGTAAAAGTCATTTAAAAAATTTGTAGTTAAGTAATTTAACCACACATTTTCAATTAAAAACTTGATACTTTTATTATTTATTTATTTATTTTTAATGCCATTTATTAATGGTGCTTACAAAGCAACATTATTAATATCCTGCATACTCTTCGGTGTGTAACTTGTCCCGCAGCTTTTGTCCTAGACCCATGAATGAGGTGTCAAATTGACCAGTGTGCTATGACTTTTCTAAGCGATCTGTGTACCGGTACTTCCGGTACCGGGTCTCAAACTGGCCTTTTTTCCCCATAGATTCCCGTTATAAAATTTGGAGGTTTATAACTCAGCAAGCTTTCGAACTATCTACACCAATCTCGGCCAGCTCCTTTAGGGTGATACTCTGAACAAAGTTTTAAATCGGTGTATCGACTGGCCTTCCGGTTGTGCCGCAGCCCCACCCCCAAAATATGCAAAACCTTATACAACATGGACATGTGACATATCAAAACACTCAGAACAATGAGAACAGGGAACTTCCTCACGTGTAATTTGATGAAGTCACGTGATTTCACGTGAAAATAAAAAAATTTGCACAACATGGACGTGACATCAAAACACTCAGCACAATGAGGGAACTGCCTCACGTGTATTCTGGTCACGTCACCTGACGTCACGGGAAAATCAAAATTTAGCACAACATGGACATGTGACATATCAAAACACTCAGCACGATGAGGGGAACTTGCCAGGTACAAGCACCATTCACATTTTCTTCAAGAAATGTACGTTCTAGTTTGTTATTACTATACTAAGTAGTTAAGGTTTAAGGGCTCAGATGAAGCTTAGTGGTGCTGGGATTTGAACTCTTCATGGAGTATAATATGATGCCATGTACCTTCCTAAGGAACAAGGTTCCTAAGGCCTTTGAGGGGAAAAAACAGCTCACATTACACACGCTCCAGCATGGTTAACACTTGGGATAAGGTTCTTATCTGGAGGACTAAGTCCATAGTGACGGTTGCTAAAAAGCTCTTTTTGCTCTAATCTACCTATAGAACATGGGAAGTTCCAGTAGTGTTCAGCAAACCAGACTGCAGACATTTATTATATATTTGTGGCTAGATGAAGTCTTTTTCACATATTGGCATCAAGATGGTATCTAATTGTAGATTTGCTAACTCGGTGACCTCAAAATATTGCTATCTTCTGGAAATTTTCAAACATAATCATTGGGAATTTTTATTTTTTTACCCATGCTGCTCACTGTGTGTGGGTGCAAAATACACTTAGACCTCTAGGCAGCTTAATTAATGATCTGCTTATTTGAAATGTAATTATTACCTTTACAGCAGATATGAAGGATTTTAGGCAACTATTTTTAGCTTGTGTTTGATGTATGGGTTAGCGATGTTATGTTAGTAATCTCCCCCATGTTAATAAACGACTAGGGCAATTTTCGCCTTGCATCACTTTTTGATGCAATCTGTAAATGATCCAGTGTTGAGAAGGAGTTGGTATGAATACATCATACACTATAGGGTATGTGCTTCCTCGGCCATAAACTTTTACTGGAGGATATTTTATAAAACCTGAATTTCAGCTCTGTTTGCAGTTTGCTTCATGGCCTAGTGAATCTTAGTAATATACATTATATAGTAATATTCAGAAAATACATACTTTTCTTTTTATAAAAATTATTGTTTCACCCATAAAAGCTTGTTAGGCTACACATGGTAAAACTTTTTATGACATGAAGCTGAATCTAAGCAAACAGTCAACCTTCAAACCTGACAGGGAGGTAGCATATTTTGGCATAGTAACTAAACTGGATTTACGATTAGCATTTCTTTTTTCAAATACTCAAAGCTTTAGAAGTTATATATTAATAAAAAAGAGTAAGTCGTGTCATTTGGTTAGCACTGAAGGTACTGAAATGCTATGGGTGCTAGATTATCATTTTTGCTCGGCGTCTAGGCAAGCCCACTGACCTTCATGCAGATGAATAAAACAGGCTCATTGCACATGATGGTTGTTGACTTTGCAAAATCAGCTTATCACATCTTTTTAAAATGATCTTTTCCCCTTGCTATAGCTTTACCTCTTACAAGTAGATCTGATAGTTTATTGCTGATTAGTCAATACCAGAGTATAGTCTCGAGGTATATTTGAACATGACATTGTTTGACTGTGACATTTTTCTCTTACTATCTACATTTTACATCTCTATTTCCCAGACATTTTTTTTCTCAATCATAAAACTGAGCAGTTGCCTTGTTCATGGGTCCAAGAATTAGCTTGGGACAATCTCAATCTCTTTTTTCCACAGAGCTCAAACTCTCACTTATCTGATCCACACCTAGCGTTGACAGAACCAGCAGATGATTCTGAAGAAGTTACAACCACGATAATGCAGTCGTTCTACAGACGTAGCTACAGTGTCAACACTATTTGCTTGCCCGGTCAATGCCAAACAAAGGTCATCTGTGATCACTTCATCAAGGATAGCAGCAGCGGCTGCAGCACGTTAAAAACAATGAGATCATGTCCTATTGTGTACAGAGAGTGTGTCCGGACTGAAGAAGTGCTGATTTAGAGTCCTTGGTTCTACAGAACTGCATTTGGGTTAGATT